>NC_041391.1:378969875-379029017 GCF_002162155.2 Triticum dicoccoides | reverse complement strand
TGACTAAAACTAATTGGAGGGATCGAAGGAGCTTACTTTTCTTTCTTCGGGGCCATCTCGATCCGCAAAAATGGTGAAGAAACGACGAAGATCTGAGGGGGAGAGTGGAGGAGAAGAGAGAGGCGCGAGAGGAAGAACTCCTCTGTTTTTGAGGCGGGTGGTTGGGGGAGAAGGGGAGGGGTGGGGCGGCCGGCGGCTTATAACTGCCCGCACCCTACCGCCAGGTACCCCGGCGGTAGGATCGGACAGGCTACCGCCATGACCGGCGGCGGTAGGGTGGGACGGAGGGGGGACGAAGGCCGTTAACACTACTGACGTGGATAAGTTTCGTACCGCCGCAGTATCCGGCGGTAGCCTAGATAATCCTACCACCGGGCCTCTTGGCGGTAGCAAAAAGGGTCAGATCTCGATTTTGTTTCAAAAAGGGGTCAGATCTCGATTTTGTTTCAAAAAGGGGTCAAAACACGAAATTTGGCCTCGAGGCGGCTAGCGCGAACCTGCCGCGTTGGTGGCTGCACCTGCACGTTATAAATCACGCACCCTGTCTCTCCCCTCTTCCCCAGTCTCTCTCTCTCTCTCTCCCCACACCAACCCCATCCCTAATCAACTCACCCAACCACGACCAGAACTCAAATCCAATACCGAGAAGGAAATCGAATCGAAGCTCTCTTTTCCCTCCTCCTTCTCGTTCGCCGCCGCAGGAGACCTCGGCCGAGAAGCCTCCGACGGGTAAGAGCCATTACCGCCCCTCGGCAATTCGTTCCAGCGCCTTGGAGGCTGCAGGGGTCGAGATCGAAGCACGAAGAATCGCTGATTTGTCGTTTTCAGATCTCGCGCGTCTTTTAGACCGGAATTTGAATATTTTGGTTCGAGAGATGTTGACGTACGGTCGCTGATTTCGCGGCTCTCCGTGGTTGATTAGCAGGTTGAGTCCTTGTCTTGGAGGAGAGCATCGGGATGGCTTCGATTGCGCCGTCGTCTTCGTCCGTCGCCGTGCTTCGCCGCCAACCGTAAGCTCTCTCCGCCTGCGCAGCCCGCTCCGGCCCTCCCTCTGTTCGTCTTGCGCTGGCCACACTTCTTTATTGCTTTGCTTTCTTGGCTCTGTGCGCATAGGAATCCACGCTTTTGTACGTTTGATTGATAGCTCCCACCAATGGTCTACTGGTTTTTGTCAGCGTCTCTAGTGTGAGTGAAGTTAGTTGATGAACGAACATGATAGTACGGTTGTAGTAACTCTGTTGTGTTGTAAGATGACAAAAACAATGCCCCGTTTTAAGATACCGAAATATAACCTTCACAGCTCTGGAACTGAAATAGAGAAGCATGACTATAGTTTTTTGAAGTCGTCTTTTAAGCCTAATTGATTGAATGAGTGAGACTGATTTGCAGGTTTTATTTTCACCTGTTTGTACGAATGCAGGGTGCAGTTCTTGGGAGGCAGTGATGTGTCCAAGCAGGCAAAGGGATCAGTTTCTTATTCTTTTCCCACAAATTCGAGAAATGCCAACATGAAGTCTCTGGGCTTGAAGATAGCAGCATCCTTAAAAAAGAATAGTGGATTTCCAGCTGATGGTTGCTTGGAAAATGATGACACACTGTCGTTAAAGAGCACTTCTGTGCGAGCCCAGGACCATCCAACCACAAACTCTGTTATTCCTGTGGATTCTGTTGTTGCAGCAGAAATCATATCTACTGATCTGTCATGTGTCGTGGACACATTGTCAAACGAAGAAGACGATGCTGAACTTGATCTGGATAGTCCGACCGAGGGCTTCTCATCGATTTCGGAGGCTATTGAGGACATTCGACAAGGAAAAGTTAGTATGCCTTGCAATTCTTTGTTTGATGGCTTATTTGTTATTATCTTTCTAACAAGTTCTGTTACTGCTACATGGTATTTTCCTGACATTGGATGGCTCTTGTAGCTTGTGATTGTCGTTGATGACGAATCAAGAGAAAATGAAGGTGATCTTATATTGGCTGCTTCTTTGGTTACCCCAGAGGCTATGGCTTTCATAGTAAGGCATAGCACAGGAATTGTGTGTGTTAGCATGAAAGAAAATGATCTGGAAAGATTGAACCTTCCTTTGATGGTTTCAACAAAGGAAAATGAGGAGAAGCTATGTACTGCTTTCACCATTACTGTGGTATGCTACTATTGTTATTCATATTTGAGCATTATATTACGTAGTTATGGTGTTATATGGGCAACAATTTCTCTGTTGCTTGTCAAAAGTATGGATATGGCATGCTTCTCTCTAGCATTTCTTTTCCTTTGCAAAAGCAAAAATGCACAGATACGGTGGTCTGTGGTACAAGCACAGATCAATTCTACGAGTTTCATGTTTGTCTGAGCAACATGTTGGCACCTTTGTTTTTTGGTGTGTCTGTGTTGTTGTTGCAAAATTGTCCTTCCCTGTTATCATCCTTCTTTTCTTGGAGTCCTATAGAACAAATACTGTCTGATCTACATTATATGCAACTTCTAACCAAAAGTCCAAAACAATTTTGTATCTTATCAATTTGCTTAACTGATGAAGCACATATAGCTTACTAATTTCGTTATTTCATACTGGAAAATAAATCAACCTAGGTGTTAGTTGTTCCCAACAAACATCCCTACGATAGAAATTTTCTACTAAGGTGCAGTTTATCTGTTATGGTCTGTAGGATGCTAAAGAAGGCACAACAACTGGGGTATCTGCAAAGGATAGGGCAAAGACAGTCATGACTCTTGCATCCCCTTACTCAAAGCCTGAAGATTTCAATCGGCCTGGCCATATTTTCCCTCTGAAGTACAGAGACGGGGGTGTTCTCAAACGAGCTGGACACACTGAAGCATCTGTTGATCTTGCTGTGCTGGCTGGGTTACCTCCTGTTGGAGTACTCTGTGAGATTGTGGATGAGGATGGCTCCATGGCTCGCTTACCCAAGCTGCGCTTGTTTGCTGAAAAGAATAATTTGAAGATCGTATCGATTGCTGACTTGATCAGGTAAGTTCTTTGACATAACCTCAGCCCTGACCAAGTCCTGATGCTTCCTGTATTAGCCTTGAGGGTTTTTGTTACTTGCCATATAGGCTAATAGAGTAATAGGTCACTAATAGTTCCTATAACACTTAACGACTTGGCATTTTTGATAGGATGTAGATACTAAATATTATTATTTTTCATTGTCCTCTTTTTTCTTGTTATGATTATTATGGAATACTTGTTGGCATGCTCACAGAAATTCTTTTACAGATATAGGAGAAAAAGAGACAGACTAATTGAACGTGCATCTGTTGCACGCATACCTTTGAGATGGGGCAATGTCCGTGCTTACTGCTACAGATCTGTTATTGATGGGATCGAGCATATCGCAATGGTGAAAGTAAGATACTGAAGACTTATAATGCTTCTGTAGGACGTAATTGTTAGATCTGGTAGTTTATTTCCCTTCTAAAACCTGATTTTATCCTTGTATTATTCTACAACCAACAGGGTGAGATTGGAGATGGTCAAGATATTCTTGTGAGGGTCCATTCTGAGTGTCTCACAGGAGACATTTTTGGATCAGCAAGATGTGATTGTGGTGACCAGCTTGCAATGTCAATGGAGAGGATTGAGAAGGCCGGAAGGGGTGTACTAGTTTATCTTCGTGGGCATGAAGGGAGGGGTATTGGTCTGGGTCACAAGCTTCGTGCTTATAACTTACAAGACGATGGACGTGACACTGTGGAAGCTAACGAGGAACTAGGACTGCCTGTGGACTCGAGGGAATATGGGATCGGTGCACAGGTAAGAATCTACATCATCCCTTTTGTATATCATATACATTTTTATATAGGAAGACTTCCAGGGGCACATTGAACTGATTTTCGTATTTCATACAGTATGCACAACTGTACAAAAAATCCACTTAGACATGCTTATCCATCCTCTTCATGAATTCGCTGTTACTAATCTTATCTGGTGTATCCTTGCTATTATAGAAGTCACATGGCATTCTCTTGATGTATTCCAGGAGTCATGACATTTTTGCTTATTCTCTGTAGATATTACGCGATCTAGGAGTCCGTTCAATGAAGTTGATGACTAACAATCCTGCCAAATATGTTGGTCTGAAGGGTTACGGGTTGAGCATTGTGGGTAGGGTGCCCTTGGTAACTCCAATAACCACTGAGAATCAGAGATACTTGGAGACCAAAAGAACGAAAATGGGGCATGTATACTCCAATTGACCATCCGACCCAAAGCAACGGAACAGATTAGAAGCGCTAGGCCAACTGGACTTGCTTCCATTCACATTTTTATCTTATGATATTCTTCTACAGTTGAGTTTCTGGGATTATTTCAACCCATATGTTCCAGGTGAATTGTTTTCTAGGCCATGATAGGTGGAAATATAAATATTTGGCCAGTAATAATAATAATTATCCAAATGTCCCTTAGTTTCTTTGTAATTCCCAGATTTTACAAACACATTGTTGTAAATATACAAAATCGAATACAATTATGAGCAAAACCACTGCCAAAGGAGGTTTCGGTTCTTTTTTTTGTGGGAGAGAGGTTTAAGTTCTTTGAATGGTCCTCTATTTTTATTTGCAACTTTTATTTTTAAACCGTGCTAATCCCCTTTCTGTTATATAGAAATAATGGAAATACAGCTGAATCCAAGTCTTAACAAACAGGGAAAGGGAAAAGGCGAGTTCAAGCACTTTAGGAAACTCACCGTAGGCGCTCACAATAATCGAAACGTACACCGCGTGGCAAAAACCTTGAAGCACCATCAACGCGCAACTAAACAAGTACTGTACTAAACAAGTACTGTGGACAGAAAAACAGTCTGAACAGCCGCGCAGAGGCATCAGAAGAAGAAACATCGAACATCAACATAGCAAAATAACTAAAGTCCAAGGCATCGCACTATTTCCACAGCAAGAAGATGACTGCATCGCCTGGGAGAGCTCATTCCAAGGTGCCCTCAGCATAGGCAGTCGCGCATAGCCTCATCATGCTGTTGGCGTGCTCCAACTCCAGGCGGTCCTCTCTCTTCATGAGTCCTGCCCAGTAGTTCAAATGAAGACACGCTGTAAACACAAACTCAAAAGGAGATGCCACTTTCTTATATTCAAAGGTCGCCTGATTCCTACAATTTCAAATGGCCCAACAAATACAGTAGCTGCTAAACCGCTGGTAATGAGAGATTAGTTGAGACACAACTCAGCACCTCCAAGTAGAGCCAAGGCGCAAGAGCCCAGTTCTTCATCACTTGCTCATCGGTTTTTTAACAACTTGTTTGTCGTTATTAACGTGGTTGATCTGGGGCGAAAATTCTGACAAATCAGGGGACGGGGGAGATTAGGAGACACAACGCATCAGTCCCTAATTACTCTGTAGATCCTCTGTAGTCTAGTATTTTCGCTCGCTCACAATCTCCAAGTAGAGCCGTGGCGTAGGAGTCCAGTCCTTCGTCCCCTGTTCGTCGTTTTTAATGTGATGATTGCTCTTTGGGCGAAATTCCAACAAATGAAGAGGCAGGAAGATATTAGTTGAGACACAACGCACCAGTCCCCAGTTACTCCATAAATCGTGTGTAAATCTATGATGCGTTCGTTAGCCTCCGTTCAGGAATCTGGCCGAGTTGGACATGGCTATGTGAATACGAGGTAAAAATAATGTTGTGCATATAGTTTGGCAGCATGCATCCTCCTCAGCCTGTCTTAGACGAAAAACACATGGTTGTGTGGTGACAAGCATTTTTCCCCGGATGCAACGTGCCGCTGTTTGCTTACGTATGCACGGATGATTAATCTCACCTCTTATTCAGGTGGTGAACTTACCTCACGTGAAACGGGTGCTGAAGGAAGAAGAGAAGGGCCGGCTTTTTTTTTTTTGAAACCGAAGAAGGGCCGGCTTGAGGTCGAAGAAGGTGTGGCAGCCCTCGAATGCTCGTCCAGTGAGCCGTCTCGTGGCAGCAATGGTCACGAAATTGACTGGACGCAAATCGTTTCACTGGCAACTACGCCCAGGAATGACACGTTTGTACATTAACTAGGGAGACATATCTAAGAGCATCTACAGCCGGATTTGGCAAATCCGACCCCCGGACGCGTCCACGGACAATGATCGGTCACCCCTCAAAAAACGCATTTCACATCCGGATACCTCAAATTAGAAAGCTCAAATCCATATTATTACATGCAACGTGAAACCTAATCTACGCAGAGCTCGTCCGGTTCCGCTTCCCGCCCGCCTGGCTCCGCTCTGGCCATGTCCGGCGGCCGGCTACGCTTCTTATAGTGTTGGGCCGATCGCCGGCAAGGTAGGGTAGGGCATGGGACACGAGCTGGCCCATGGGACTCAAGGACCTGCCGTCTCCCATGCCCTACTCTTCCTCGTCGGAGACTGGAACCCGAACGGTGCCGATGGACCTCAGATCGATGATGGATCCGTCCGGGGACGAGCCACCAACGTCCACCATGATGCGGTTGCGGTGCCCAGACTGATGCGCCATACGGGGCGCCGGAGAATGCGACACCGCCTCGTCGATGTCGGCCGCCGCGAGGGCTGCCGCCACCTCCCGCGTCCGGTGCCTTGCATGGCGTGCACACTGTCGACGTGGAGCCAGCGATCTATGGGGCAATGTTGCCCCTTTCCTGGTTCGTCAAGGGGGTGGCGATTGGCGCAAAGAGCAAATACAACGAGAAGCACACGATTTTACCCAGGTTCGGGCCACCCGGAGTCGTAAAACCCTACTCCTGCCTTTTGGTGTATGGGGTGGTGTTTTAGCACAAATACACGGAGCGCTCTCCCCCGACAAGTGGTGGAAAGAGCAGCTACACGAATACCTATGTGTGAGGGTTGCAAAGATTCGAACTCCTACTAATGTTGCCCTGGCCCTCCTTCTATAGCTCAAGGGTCACCACGTTGGCAAAAAGGTAATTACATGGGTGATTAGACTGAAACAGAACTATCATACCTAACTCTGCTATTTAGGACAAAATGCATTAAATATGCTGCTAGGTGTCATGTGGAGGTTGAATCCTGGCAAAGTTGCCGAGCCTCTTATTCAGCTACCTCCTATTAGCGTGACACGCCATCAGGACAAGTGTCAATAAAGGTGACCCGCCGCCCCAGCAAGCTGACACGCATGTGATACGTCCAACTAAACACCCGCGGCCTCGACATCTCACTGATCAGCGACCAGCTGGTGAGAGAGGCAGAGCGCTGGTGTCGGCGGGGAGCCCATGCCCAAGGGGCTTGCCGGGTCTTGGCTTGCCGGCTCGTTCCTGCCGGAGTTGGTTGCTCCCTTATGAATTTTGTGTCTTGTTCCAATGCTTGGCCTCCTTAATGTTCTCCTTGATCTCACGAAGAGCGGCTTCTCTGCTTTAGTTGTATATGAGATTTGGCACTTGATGTTAGAGTTGCAGCATGCCTGTGCATAAGTTAGGGCGGCAAACGTCCATGTCTCTTGCACCGACAGGAGGCCCCGGGCCTACACCATGCGTGTCGCCGAACATCGTAGGGGTAGGCACCACAATGATAGGCGCACACATCGATCTTGCCGGGAACAATGTTGTGTCCTGAGATCTTCTTTGCTTCTTCATTAACCTTGAATTCATGCCAGCTGTCAGCCATATGTTATCTTTCTTGGGGTCATGGCGGTACGAGCTGTCGTATCAGAGACCAGGGGGCACCTGCGCATGCGGGGGGTGATATGTCTCCAGTGTATCTATAATTTATGAAGTATTCATGCCATGTTTACAACAATTTTATATGGTTTTGGTATGATTTGGATGGAACTAACCCAGACTGGCGCTGTTTTCAGCAGAACTACCGTGGTGTTATTTTTTGTGCAGAAATAGAAGCTCTCCAAATGCAATGAAACTTTTTGACGGTTTTGTTGGAACAAAATAGGCACTAGAAGCTTTGTGGGAGGACCAGAAGGTGAAGGAGGTAAGCACAAGACACCTGGGCGCACCAGGAGGCCCAGGCGCGCCCAGGTGGGTTGTGCCCACCTTGAGGCCCATCTTCGCGTGAAACCAACGCCAAAAAAATCCTATAAATATAGAAACCCCCAGAAATAACCCTACATCAGAAGTTCCACCGCTGCAAGCCTCTATAGCCACGAAAAACCAATTTAGACCCTGTTCCGGCACTCTGTCGGAGGAGGAAATCATCACCGGAGGTCATCTTCATCATCCATATGGTCTCCATGATGAGGAGGGAGTAGTCCACCCTCGGGGCTGAGGGTTTGTACCAGTAGCTATGTGTTTAATCTCTCTCTCGTGTTCTTGAGATGGCATGATCTTGATGTATCGCGGGCTTTGTAGATATAGTTGGATCATATGGTGTTTTCCCCTCTCTATCTTGTTGTGAATTGAGTTTCCACTTTGAGATTTTGTTCTTATCGGATTGAATACTTTTATGGATTTGAGAACACTTGATGCATTTCTTGCTATGAATACTCATGGTGACAATGGGGTATCATATTGATTCACTTGATATGTGTTTTGGCACTCAACTCACGGATTCCCGAGGTGACGTTGGTGTAATCTATGCATAGGGGCTGATGCATGTTCTCGTCTTTGTTTCTCCGGTAGAAATCTTGGGGCACTCTTTGAGGTTCTTTGTGTTGGATTGAGTATTATGAATCTGAAATTGTTTGATGTATATCATAAGATCAACTCACGGATACTCGTGGTGACATTGGAGTATCTAGGTGACATTAGAGTTGGTCGATGTGTATCATATGGTGTTATTTTAGTATGAACTCTGAGATAGATCGATCTAAAAGAATAGCTTGGTGTTATTTTAGTACGAACTCTAGGATAGATTGATCGGAAAGTATAACTTTGAGGTGGTTTCGTACCCTACAAACAATTTCTTCTTATGTTCTCCACTAGATAGGAACTTAGGAGTGATTCTTCATCGCACGTTGAGGGATGGTTATGTTATCCAATTATATTAGCATTGTTGAGAGATTGCACCAGTGAAAGTACAGACCCTAGGCCTCATTTTCAAGCATTTTAGTACCGTTCATGCTCCGTTTTATCAACTGCTACCTTGCTGTTTTTTATTGTTCCTATTACAAAAATCAATATGTCGTATCATTACTACGCTTTTATTACCATCTCTTCGCCGAACTAGTGCACCTATACAAATTACCATTGTATTTGGTGTGTTGGGTACACAAGAGGCTTTTTGTTATTTGGTTGCAGGGTTGTTTGAGAGAGACCATCTTCATCCTACGCCTCCCACGGATTTATAAACCTTAGGTCATCCACTTGAGGGAAAATTGTCACTGTCCTACAAAACTCTACGCTTGGAGGCCTAATACGAGTCTACAAGAACAAGTTGTGTAGTAGACATCAAGCTCTTTTCTGGCGCCGTTGCCGGGGAGGTGAGTGCTTGAAGGTATATTTTTAGACCTTGCAATTGAATCTTTTAGTTTCTTGTTTTATCACTAGTTTGCTTTATAAAAAGAAAACTATGAAGAAATGGAATTGAGGTGGTCTCATATTATTCATCATTATCATGTCTTTCTTGAAAATGATGGAAAGGAAAATTGTGCTCAGTTGATAGAAGAAGAATTAATAAAATATTTGGCATAAAATCTTTGAATGATATGCGATGTTGCTAGTATTAATTCTTTGAATATCCATGATGCTAATGATATGCAAAGCCATAAGCTTGGGGATGCTATGTTTGATGAAGATGATGTTTTTAGTCCCCCATGTTTTGATGAGAATATTTATTATGAAGATTGCATGCCTCCTTTCTATGATGATTATGGTGATGACATGTATGCTATAAAGAATAATTATAACCATGAAACTTGTCATCATGATTTTTATTTTCAATTGCATTATGCCAATCAAGTTTCCCATGATAGTTATTTTGTTGAGTTTGCTCCCACTACTATTCATGAGAATAAATTTGCCTATGTGGAGAGTAATAAATTTTTTATGCATGTGGATCATGAAAAGAATTATGTATATGATAGCTATATTGTTGAATTCATTTATGATGCCACTAACAATTATTATGAGAGTGGAACATATGCTTTTACATATCTCAATAATATCAAGTTTTCTCTCTATGTGTTGAAAATCTTGAAGCTATACTTGTTTTGCCTGCCTACGCTAGTTGATTCTTGCTCCCATAAATTGTTTGCTCACAAAATCCCTATACATAGGAAGTGGGTTAGACTTAAATTTGCTAGTCATATGCTTCATGATGCTCCTGTTATGTTTCATTTCTTATCTTTTATGCGAGCATCATTGAAATCATCATGCCTAGCTAAAAGGCATTAAAGAAAAGCGCTTGTTGGGAGACAACCCAACATTTAAACCTATTGTTTTTGTGTGTTCACATGATTAGTCTACTGTAGTAATTATGTTTTATAACTTTTGTTTCAATGAAGTGCCAAGTAAAGCCTTTGGGATTATGTTTGGTGATAGTTGATTTGATCTTGTTAGAAAACAGAAACTTTTGCGTCCAGTAAAACAATTTTCAAAAATCACAGAAATTACAAAATCTTATGAATTTTTTACACAAGATTTATATACAAATTTCCTACATCGTCCTAATTTTTCAGAATTGTTGGAGTTAAGAAGTATGGTCATTGTCTAGATCATTACAGACTGTTCTGTTTTTGACAGATTCTGTTTTCAATGCATAGTTTGCTTGTTTTCTAGTTTCTATGGCTTATATTGCTCAATATAAATTGTGGAAATAATATGGTACAGTAGACATTGTGTGAGAACAGTTATGAATCTTGTCTTTGACAGTACCAAAAGTGAATGGTTTGCTTTTTATCATACTAAGTCATCTCACGAAAGTTCCGTTAAGTTTTGTGTGATTGAAGTTTTCAAGTTTTGGGTGAGATATCGATATGAGGAGAATAAGGAGTGGCAAGAACCTAATATTGGTTATTTCAAGGCACCCAAGGTAATATTCAAGGAATATCCAAGCAAATAAGCTTGGGGATGTCCCGGAAGGCATCCCCTCTTTCGTCTCCAACATTATCGGTAACCTCACTTGAAGCTATATTTTTATAAAACACATGATATGTGTTTTGCCTGGAGCGTCATTTTATTTTATTTGTATTTACTTGCTGTTATTTATAATAATGTTTTGCATCTTCTACTTCAATAAAAATGTCAAGTATAGCCTTTACCATGCTTATTTTGCAAGCCTACATGTTGTTGTTTAAAAATAGAAAGTTTTCTTTCATTGTATAAATTGTTAAAGAATGTCAGAACGTGATAAAATCTTGAAATTTTTACACAATAAGATACAAGAAATTTTCTACTGTGTGGTAATTTTTCAAAATTCTTGGAGTTACAGAAGTATGAATCTTCTTGCCTTCTTTACAAACTATACTGTTTTGACAGATTGCTGTTATGTTTGCATTGTTTGCATATGTTTGCTTGTTTATTGATTCTATTTGAGGATATGACTATTAAATATGCAGAGGCATTTAGTATGCAATTTTAAATAATAATTTTAGTGATTTTCTATAGTATAATGATAAGGTTATTGCATTGATTTATACTAACTTATCTCTGAGTTCTTGTTGAGTTTTGTGTGGATGAAGTTTTTAAAATTTAGGGAAACCGTGATATAAAAGGAATTAAGGAAACACAAAAGTTAAATCTTGGGGATTCCTAAGGCATCCCATATTAATATTTCAACAAGTCTCAAGCATCTAAGCTTGGGGATGCCCCGGTAGGCATCCCACCTTTCTTCTTCAACAATTATCGGTTAGTACCGGTTGAGCCTAAGTTTTTGCTTCTTCACACGAGTTGTGATATTCTTGGAATGTCATTTTGTTTTGTTTTTCTTGCTATTTTAATAAATTACATAGATCTGAAAGTTTTAAATAAGAGAGAGTCCCCAATTAGCTACCCATTTACTTAACTACTCGCTTGATCTTCACTTATATCTTTTTGGAGTAGTTTGTCTTTTACTCTTGTGCTTCACTTATATACTATGAGTAAATTGTTGAATGAATTGAATATCATGAAGGTGAAACTATATTTCGTCATATTATGCCTAGTAGTAGCTTCACATTGGGTTTAGAAAGTGAAATCTTTTGAAGCTTGACAATCACAATATTGGTCATACAAGCAATTCATGAATGATTAGTATAAGGGAGAGAACTTTCACATACAAATATATTATCTTGGACATCTTCTATGGTTGTGAATACCCATTAATTATTTTCAAACTTGAGAAAATTAGTAGAAGTTGGACAAACAAGACAAGGTAATGAGTTACGGTTGTGTATATTTGCATAGAAGTTATATTGTCATGGATCCTCCAACATGTGGTGTTTGCCTAGGATCTTTTGCTAGCCGAAAATTTGTACTAAGTAGAGATACTACTTGTGCATCCAAAAACCCTTAAACCCTGTTTCTTTCCATGAGTGTCCACCATACCTACCTATAGATTGAATAAGATCCTCCAAGTAAGTTGTCATTGGTGCATAAGGCAATAAAAATTGCCCCTAAATATGTTTGATCTTTTATTGTAAGGGAAATTTGAGTGTTGTACAAACTTGTGATGGAAAAGTAATAAAAGTGACGGACTGCATAATAAAGGTTGCGATCATAAGGGGCAATATAACGTGACATTCCTTTGCATTAAGAGCTTGGGCATCCAAATAAAAAGCACATGACAACCTCTGCTTCCCTCTGTGAAGGGTCTATCTTTTACTTTTCAGTGTTTACTTTTATGCAAGAGTCAATAGAATGCATTCTCATTTCAACCTCAATTATTCTCTAGTTGGCAATCATCATGTGGTGGGGAAAGATCTAGGCACATATGGCTAGTCAAATATATTTGATCATGATTTATTATTGTTGACAATTATCTCTATGGTAAATGAGTTGGGAGGCGAAACATTAAGCCCCTATCTTTCTCTGTGTTCGATGGATTCCATTTGTTCTGAAAATATGCTTTGAGTACTTGCAAGAACAGAAGACTATATGATGATTGAGTATGTGGAGCTCTTACTTAGACTCTGTTGAATAAGTTGAATTGCAATTGTTTGGTGACTAAGAATATAGGTTGTTGAGTTTCAAGAGAATTCATTGTTTGAACCTTAACACGTGAATTGGTTGCTGCTTCATCATGATGAGTTTTATGAGGAAGCGTTGTTGTTATGATGCTAGCAAAAGTGATTGAAATTATCATTGATCAAACTTATGCACTATGCTAGCATTCGCACTTCATAAGTTATTTCTTTTATCATTCACCTACTCGAGGACGAGTAGGAATTAAGCTTGGGGATGCTAATACATGTCCAATGTATCTAAAATTATGAAGTATTCATGCCATGTTTACAACAATTTTATATGGTTTTGGTATGATTTGGATGGAACTAACCCGGACTGACGTTGTTTTCAGCAGAACTACCGTGGTGTTGTTTTTTGTGCAGAAATAGAAGTTCTCCAAATGCAATGAAACTTTTTGACGATTTTTTGGAACAAAAGAGGCAATAGAAGCTTCGTTGGAGGACCAAAAGGTGAAGGAGGTGAGCACAAGACACGTGGGCGTCCCAGGAGGCTCAGGCGCGCCCATGTGGGTTATGCCCACCTCGAGGCCCATCTTCACGTGAAACCAACGCCAAAAAATCCTATAAATACAGAACCCCCCAGAAATAACCCTAGATCAGAAGTTCCGCCATTGCAAGCCTCTGTAGCCACGGAAAACCAATCTAGACCCCATTTCGGGCACTCCGCCGGAGGGGGAAATCATCACCAGAGGCCATCTTCATCATTCCTATGGCCTTCGTGATGAGGAGGGAGTAGTCCACCCTCGGAGCTGAGGGTTTGTACCAGTACCTATGTGTTTAATCTCTCTCTCTCTCTCTCTCTCTCTCTCTCGTGTTCTTGAGATGGCACGATCTTAATGTATCGCGGGCTTTGTTTATATAGTTGGATCATGTGGTGTTTTCCCCTCTCTATCTTGTTGTGAATTGAGTTTTCCCTTTGATAGTTTGTTCTTATAGGATTGAGTACTTTTATGGATTTGAGAACACTTGATGTATGTCTTTCTATGAATACCCGTTGTGACAATGGGGTATCATATTGATTCACTCGATATGTGTTTTGGCACTCAACTCGCGGATTCCCGAGGTGACATTGGGGTAATCTATGCATAGGGGTTGATGCACGTTCTCATCTTCGTTTCTCTGATAGAAATCTTGGGGCACTCTTTGAAGTTCTTTGTGTTGGATTGAGTATTATGAATCTGAAATTGTTTGATGCATATCGTATGATCAACTCATGGATACTCGGGGTGACATTGGATTATCTAGGTGAATCAGAGTTGGTTGATTTGTATCATATGGTGTTATTTTACTGTGAACTCTTAGATAGATCGATCAAAAAGAATAGCTTGGTGTTATTTTAGTACGAACTCTAGGATAGATTGATCGGAAATAATAGCTTTAGGGTGGTTTCGTACCCTACTCAATTTATTCTTATGTTCTCCGCTAGATAGGAACTTTGGAGTGACTCTTCATCGCACGTTGAGGGATGGTTATGTGATCCAATTATATTAGCATTGTTAAGAAATTGCACTAGCGAAAGTACGGACCCTAGGCCTCATTTTCAAGCATTTCAATACCGTTCGTGCTCCATTTTATCAATTGCTACCTTGCTGTTTTTTATTGTTCCTATTACAAAAATCAATATCTACTATCATTACTATGCTTTTATTACCATCTCTTCGCCGAACTAGTGCAGCTATAAAAATTACCATTGTATTTGGTGTGTTGGGGACACAAGAGACTTTTTGTTATTTGGTTGCAGGCTTTTTTGAGAGAGACCATCTTCATCCTATGTCTCCCACAGATTGATAAACCTTTGTTCATCCATTTGAGGGAAAATTGCTACTGTCCTACAAAACTCTGCGCTCGGAGGCCCAACACGAGTCTACGATAACAAGTTGTGTAGTAGACATCAGGGGGCCGTTAAGGCGTGTGTGCGCGGTTTGGGGTAACTGTCGATTCTGCCATCACGACCTGCTTTATTGCAGCCTTTCTGCATTTTCCCACAACGCGAATTAGTCGCGGGACGTGGGATTTGTGCAGGAGGGCAGTCGTGATGGTAGTTCTCTGGCCAGACGAGTCATGGCGTCGGATTGGCGAGAATGGGCGATTGATGAAGCAAGACGCCAGCCAGGGATGCAGAGAGCCGGATTGGTGGAGTGGGGCGGTTGCTCCAGAGTAGTGGAGAGCTAGCCTCCGTCGCCTCCGCTATAGAATGAGGGGTGCGAGGGTAGCGATGCTCATCCATCTCCTCCTTCTTCTCCTTTCTTTCTTCTGCCTTCTATCATGGCGAGAGGAAGAGGCGTGGCTCATGCTTCGACCGCAACGGCGAGAGCTTCTCCTCGACACCATGCCTCGACTTCAGCAGTGGTTGTAGAGGCCGATTCCAGTGCACGAGGTCGAGCCATAGGGTGAGGTCGAGGTCGACGTGGCGCCTGCGGTCGAGGCGGACGGAGCGGCGCACTCGTCATTTCTCCTTAAACTGCTCCATCCCCGGCAGAAGGCCATACGGGGGACATGTCGCTTGAGTTTGTTGTCAAGCTGCGCGATCCTCCCCATAGTTGCCTGCGGCTTCCTTGTCCTTTCGCTAGGGTGATAGAGGCCGACCAGCCGCCTGGGCTATGGCTGCGCATGAGCGGCTGCTGCAATGGCGCTGTGTGAGTGAATGTTTTGTTCCCCATGCTCCGTGTCAGGCTCCTTAGGCACGGGTGGAAAACCTTCACCCGCGCCCACTACCTTGCGGAGGGGCATGTCCTTCGCTTCAAGTTGGTGGAGTCTGGCATGCTCTCTGTCAAGGTTTTCGTGAGTTCAAATGCTCGTCTTGGGTGCTGTGTAGAAAGGTCGAGCGATGATGTGTCGCTCGAGGAGGACACCGATGGAGAGGACAGCGGTGGCAGGCACCTACTCGTCAAGTCCAAAGACGGCGACTCGGACTCTGACTAAGCACCAGTGATACGTCTCCAACATATCTATAATTTTTGATTGTTCCGTGCTGTTATATTATCATTCTTGGATGTTTTACAATCATTTTATATCATTTTGGTACTAACCTATTGACATAGTGCCCAGTGCCAGTTGCTGTTTTCTGCTTGTTTTTTACATCACAGGAAATCAATACCAAACGGAGTCCAAATGCTGCGAAACTTTTTATGGATTTTTTTTGGACCAGAAGACACAAGATGGGCCGAAGAAGTACCAGAGGGGTGCCTCGAGTGGGGCACAACCAACCAGGGTGCACCTAGGGGCCCAGGCGTGCCCAGGTGGGTTATGCCCACCTCGGTGGCCTCCTGCACCGCCTCTTTACTCTATAAATACCCCAATATTCCAGAAACCCTAGGGGAGTCGACGAAAATCAATTCCGGCCACCGCAAGTTCCAGAACCACCAGATCCAATCTAAACACCATCACGGAGGGGTTCATCATCCTCATTGGTGCCTCTCCAATGATGCGTGAGTAGTTCATTGTAGACCTACGGGTCCGTAGTTAGTAGCTAGATGGCTTTCTCTCTCTCATTCGATTCTCAATACAATGGTCTCTTGGAGATCCATATGATGTAACTCTTTTTGCGGTGTGTTTGTTGGGATTAGATGAACTTTGAGTTTGTGATCAGATCTATGTTTTTATCCATGAAAGTTATTTGAGTCTTCTTTGATCTCTTATATGCATGATTGCTTATCACCTCGTATTTCTTCTCCGATATTTGGGTTTTGTTTGGCCAACTTGATCTATTTATCTTGCAATGGAAAGAGGTGCTTTGTGATGGGTTCGATCTTACGGTGCTTGATCCCAGTGACAGAAGGGGAACCGACACGTATGTATCAGTGCTATTAAGGATAACAAGATGGGGTCTATTTCTACATAAATAGATCTTGTCTACATCATGTCATCGTTCATGAACTTAATACACTGGATGCATGCTGGATAGCGGTCGATGTGTCGAGTAATAGTAGTAGATGTAGGCAGGAGTCGGTCTACTAATCTTGGACGTGATGCCTATATAATGATCATTGCCTGGATATCGCCATGAGTATTTGAAGTTCTATCAATTGCCCAACATTAATTTGTTTATCCACCATTTGCTATTTTTCTTGAGAGAAGCCGCTAGTGAAATCTATGGCCCTCGGGGCTCTTCTTTAATATATTTGCCTTCATGATCTATTTGTATTTGCTTTTATTTTCAGATATATTAATCCAAAAATACCTTTCTGCAATTTTTAGTAATTTATTTTATCTTGCATTCCTGCAAGATCTATTTATCCAATCTACTACAATTTTACCTATCTTTTTACCCATGAGGGATTGACAACCCCTCTCTTACGTCGGGTTGCAAGTATTTGTTCTTTGTGTGTAGGAGTTGTTTACGTGGTGTTGCGTGGTTCTCCTACTGGTTCGATAACCTTGGTCTCATCATTGAGAGAAATATCTACCATTGCTATGCTGCATCATCCCTTCCTCTTTGGGGAAATACCAACGTAGTTCAAGCAAACATCAAAAGGAATTTCTGGCACCATTGCCAGGGAGACATCATCAACATCAACCAGATTCCTAATTACAAATCTCATCTCCTTGCAATTTATATTATTTGCCATTTGCCTCTCATTTTCCTCTCCCCCACTTCACAAAAATTTGCCATTTTATTCGCCCTCTTTTTCGTTCGCCGTTTTCTCGTCAGATCTGTTTTTGTGTGCGTTCTTGTTTGCGTAGTCATGATGCCTCAACAAAAATATTATGATGTCCCTTACCCAAATATTTTGCTTGAAATTGAGAAAAGTACTAAGGAATATATGATTACACAATTTGAGCATAATAATTATTTTACTGAAGAACTTAAGGAGCACTCCGTTGTGCTAGATGCTATAACAAAACAACTTGATGATATTAGTAGAGAAGTTTTCAATCTTCAATCTAAGTATGCTTTTGCTGAAAGTTTGCTAGGTAAAATATCCGATGCACAAGCTACTTTAGTAAGTCAAATGGCCACCAAACCAATCTTGTTAGAAGATAAAAGTGATGCAGATCTTAAAATGATTGGTGTTTCTTATATTGATTATTTGTTTAGTAAAATTAAGATTGATGAAAAGGGGACTGAAGAAGAGTCAACTTTAGCTAGAAGGCGTCCTCATAATTCGGAGGGTGAAAATCTTGTTGAGAAAATTGATAAAAGTGGGTTTGAAGAGGCCAAAACTTTAACTAGTGATGTGCCCACTCTTTTGGATTACAAAGACTTTAACTATGATAGTTGCTCTTTGGTTGATTGTATTTCTTTGTTGCAATCCATGATAAATTCACCCCATGCTTATGAACAAAATAAAGCTTTTACTAAACATATTGTTGATGCCATGATGAAAGCTTTTGAAGAAAAGTTGGAATTATAAGTTTCAATTCCTAGAAAATTACACGATGAATGAGAACCTACCATCAAAGTCAAGATTAAAAATTATGAGTGTTTTGCTTTATGTGACTTGGGTGCTAGTGTTTCTACAATTCCGAAATCTTTATGTGATGTGCTTGGTCTTACCGATATTGAAGAATGCTCTTTAAATTTGCACTTGGCAGATTCCACTATTAAAAAGCCTATGTGAAGATAATGATGTTCTTATTCTTTCAAAAAGGAATTATGTGCCCATAGATTTTATCGTTCTTGATATTGGTTGCAATCCTTCTTGTCCAATTATACTTGGTAGACCATTTTTACGTACTATTGGTGTCGTGATTGATATGAAAGAAGACAATATTAAATTTCAATTTCCACTAAGGAAGGGTATGGAACACTTCCCTAGAACAAGAATTAGGCCACCATATGAATATATCATGAGGGCATCGTATGGATCTAGAACTAAAAATGACAACACTTAGATCCTTTGCATTATGCGTAGCTAGGGGCGTAAAACGACAGCGCTCGTTGGGAGGCAACCCAACCTGTATCTTTTTGCTTTTTGGTTTTCTTGATGTTTTAAATAAAATACCCAATTATGTCTCTGATTAGATGTGTTTTTTGTGGATTGAATTAGTGTTTGTGCCATGCAAAGCCTTTGGAATGATTTGGGTGAGAGTTGATTTGATCTTGCTGAAAAACAGAAACTTTTGCGGTCACGAAAAAAATTCCCATTTTTAATCGAAGAGTGATTTTGAGTTGATTCTTTTGCCAGAAGATTAATATACAAATTTCCCACGGGGTCCTAAGTTTTCAGAATTTTTGGAGTTACAGAAGTATTCCAAATATCCAGATTGCTACAGATTTTTCTGTTTTTGACAGATTCTGTTTTCTCTGTGTTGTGTGCTTGTTTTGATGATTCTATGGTTTTCTTTGAAGAGTTTTTGCCATAAAAAAGTTGTAATACAGTATATATAATGCAACAGTACTTATAGTAGTGGTTTGCTTTTTTATACTAACGGATCTCACGAAAGTTTTGTTGAGTTTTGTGTGATTGAAGTTTTCAAGTTTTGGGTGATATTACGATTGATGAAGGAATGAGGATTAGCAAAAGGCTAAGCTTGGGGATGCCCGAGGCACCCCAAGATAATATTCAAGACGTCAAGCAACTAAGTCTGGGGATGCCCCCGAGTGGTATCCGCTCTTTCTTCTAACGACCATCACGTATTATGAGTTTTGCTTGGAGCGTCTTTTTTGATATGAGTCTTTGTTTGTTTTGCTTTTTTATTTTAAGTCTTGAATCCTTGCTGGACACACTTTTTTGAGAGAGCCAAAAATTATGCTATGCTTGCTCCTATGCTTCACTTAAATTTTTAGAGCCTTGGAATTGCTCTAGTGCTTCACTTATATCTTTTTGAGCACGGCGTGATTTGTTATTTTTGAAGAAATGCTCTCATGCTTCACTTAGATTTATTTGGGAGTTAGTAATTTTTTTAAGAACTTCTCTCTTGCTTCACTTAAATTATTTTGAGAGAAAGAAATATTATGCTCATGCTCTTCACTTATATTTGTTTGAGCTTATTAAAAGCAACATATAAATTAGTCCCGAAGTGATAGATATCCAAGGAGGATATAATAAAAACTTTCATGAAGATCATTGGACAAAATAAACGTGGTTCTTTGTAATGGTTTTGAGATATGACGATATGATATTGAGTCATGTTGATTAGTAATTATGCTTTAGTAAGAATATTGGTGTTAAGGTTTGTGATTCCCTATGCAAGCATGAAAGTCAATAGTTATGCAATGAAATTACATCCTACTTGTGGTGCATTATTCGGTGTTAGTTATGCTTAATGCCCGCTTATGAGATTTTTTGTTTCTTGGTTGGATGCTTCTCAGTCTTTTTGCTAGCCTTCATTTGCACAAAGTATGATCACCACTTGTGCATCCAAAACCCTTTAAACCAGTTTTGCCATATGAGTCCACTATACCTACCTATATGCGGTATTTCCATGCCGTTCTAAGCAAATTTGTATGTGCCATCTCTAATTTTCAAAATAAATTTCTCTTTTGTGTGCTCGTACCGCTCGCGAGGTGGTGAGGGGTGGCTGATATTTTCCATGCTAGATGTGTTATTCTCACGATGAGTGTTTATTCACTTGTCATTGCACGAGAGTGCGACAAAGATATTAGGGATGCCCATTTCCGAAATGAAAAATGAATTTACTTTATGTTGTCAAATAATAAATTACTTGGAAAGTGTTGGTATGGAGGGCACCCATGGATACGGTTAGCCAAGAAAAGTGAAAGTATGGTGGAAAAAGGAATAAACTTTATTTTCTGTTTGGGAACCGCCTATGATATATCTAGCATGGAAAGTGTTGGGAGCTCTAAGTCATTTTCGTTGGTGGGAAAAGTATGCCTTCCCAAATGTTTTTATCTCTAAATTTTCTCTTTGAGCTATGGCACCTCTACAAATCCCTACTTCCCTCCGCGAAGGGCCTTTCTTCTACTTTATGCAATTTATATTTTTTACTTGAGTTTCCATATTCTCTTATAAAGCACCAACTAAGGGGCACTATGATCGTACTTGAGCATTGGGTATAACTAGTATTCGAGTGTGTTTCATGAATGGATCAATGATTGAGCATAATGGGCTAGGGATAACTTGATTTAGTGTTGATATTTTGAAAGACATGGTTGCTTGTTGATATGTTGAGTATTAAAGTCTTCATGTCAAAACCATACTATTGCTTTGAACCATATAAAAGTCCAAATGTCCATGCTACAAAGAAAAGAATATGTGATGAACATGCTAGGCAACATTCCACATCAAAAATTCAGTTTTTATCATTTACCTACTCGAGGACAAGCTGGAATTAAGCATGGGGATGCTGATACGTCTCCAATGTATCTATAATTTTTTATTGTTCCATGCTGTTATATTATCATTCTTGGATGTTTTACAATCATTTTATAATCATTTGATATCATTTTTTGGTACTAACCTATTGACATAGTGCCCGGTGTCAGTTGCTGTTTTCTGCTTGTTTTTTACATTGCAGGAAATCAATACCAAACGGAGTCCAAACGTAGTGAAACTTTTTGTGGATTTTTTTGGACTAGAAGACACAAGACGGGCCAAATAAGTACCAGAGGGGTGCCCCGAGGGGGGCACAACCCACCAGGGCGCGCCTATGGGCCCAGGTGCGCCCAGGTGGGTTATGCCTGCTACGTCTTGAGCTTGCATTGGTTTTCCTTGAAGAGGAAAGGGTGATGCAGCAATAATAGAGTAAGTATTTCCCTCAGTTTTTGAGAACCAAGGTATCAATCCAGTAGGAGGCTCCTCAAAAGTCCCACACACCTACACAAACAAATAAAGAACTCGCAACCAAGGCAATAAAGGGGTTGTCAATCCCTTCATGGCCACTTGCGAAAGTGAGATCTGATAGAGATAGTATGATAAGATAAATATATTTTTGGTATTTTATAATATAGATTGGAAAAGTAAAGATGCAAATAAAATTAGATTGAAAGCTTATATGATAAAAGATAGACCCGTGGGCCATAGGTTTCACTAGTGGCTTCTCTGAAGATAGCATAAGTATTACGATGGGTGAACAAATTACTGTCGAGCAATTGATAGAAAAACGAATAATTATGAGATTATCTAGGCATGATCATGTATATAGGCATCACGTCCATGAAAAGTAGACCGACTCCTTCCTGCATCTACTACTATTACTCCACACATAGACCGATATCCAGCATGCATCTAGAGTATTAAGTTCATAAGAACAGAGTAACACATTAAGAAAGATGACATGATGTAGAGGATATACTCATGCAATATGATATAAATCCCATCTTTTTATCCTCGATGGCAACAATACAATACGTGCCTTGCTGCCCCTGCTGTCACTGGGAAAGGACACCGGAAGATTGAACCCAAAGCCAAGCACTTCTCCCATTGCAAGAAAGATCAATCTAGTAGGCCAAACCAAACTAATAATTCAAAGAGACTTACAAAGATAACTCAATCATACATAAAAGAATTCAGAGGAGATTCAAATATTTCTCATAGATAAACTTGATCATAAACCCACAATTCATCGGATCTCGACAAACACACCGCAAAAAGAGTTACATCGAATAGATCTCCAAGAAGATCGAGGAGAACATGGTATTGAGATCCAAAAAGAGAGAAGAAGCCATCTAGCTAATAACTATGGACCCGAAGGTCTTTGGTAAACTACTCACAACTCATCGAAGGGGCTATGGTGATGTTGTAGAAACCATCCGTGGTCGATTCCCGCTCCGGCGGAGCACCGACGAAGGCTCCAAGATGGATCTCGCGGATACAGAAGGTTAAGGCGGTGGAATTAGGTTTTCGTTGGCTCCCCTGATGTTTTCGGGGTACGTGGGTATATATAGGAGGAAGAAGTAGGTCGGTGGCTGCCCGAGGGGCCCACGAGATAGGGGGCACGCCCTGTAGGGGTGGGCGCGCCCTCCACCCTCGTGGCCTCCTCGTCCGCTTCTTGTCTTGCACTCCAAGTCCTCTAGATCACGTTTGTTCCAAAATTCACGCTCCCGAAGGTTTCATTCCGTTTGGACTCCGTTTGATATTACTTTTCTTTGAAATACTGAAATAGGCAAAAAAAACCCAGCAATACAGGCGGGGCCTCCGGTTAGGAGGTTAGTCTAAAAAGTGTTATAAATGTATAAAGTAAAGCCCATAAACATCCAAAACGGGTAATATAATAGCATGGAACAATCAAAAATTATAGATACATTGGAGACGTATCAAGCATCTCCAAGCTTAATTCCTGCTCGTCCTCGAGTAGGTAAGATAAAAACAAATTTTTTGATGTGGAATGCTACCTAGCACAATTCTCAATGTAATTTTCTTTATTGTGGCATGAATGTTCAGATCCAAATGATTCAAAATAAAAGTTCATATTGACATAAGAAATAGTAATACTTCAAGCATACTAATCAAAGCAATCATGTCTTCTCAAAATAACATGGCTAAAGAAAGTTCATCCCTACAAAATCATATAGTTAGGCTATGCTTCATTTTAGTCACACAAAAATGCTCCCAAATTCTACACCCCCGATGACAAGCCAAGCAATTGTTTCGTACTTAAATAATCTCAAACTTTTTCAACTTTCACACAATACATGAGCGTGAGCCATGGATATAACACTAAGGGTGGAATAGAATATGATGATGGGGATTGTGTGGAGAAGACAAAAAAGGAGAAAGTCTCACATTGACGAGGATAATCAACGGGCTATGGAGATGCCCATCAATTGATGTCAACATGAGGAGTAGGGATTGCCATGCAACGGATGCACTAGAGCTATAAATGTATGAAAGCTTAACAAAAGAAAACTAAGTGGGTGTGCATACAACTTGCTTGCTCACACCTAGGGCATTTTGAGAAAGCCCATTGTAGGAATATACAAGCCAAGTTCTGTAATGAAAAATTCCCACTAGTATATGAAAGTGACAACATATGAGACTATCTATAGGAAGAACATGGTGCTACTTTGAAGAACAAGTGTGGAAAAGAGATAGTAACATTGCCCCCTTTTTATTTATTTTCTTTTTTCTTTTTTCCTTTTTTTGGGCCTCCTTTTTTTTTCTTTTGGCCTTTCTTATTTTTTTTCTTTTTTTTCTTTGGCATTTATTTTTTTCTTTTTGGCCTTTCTTTTTCTTTTCTTTTTGGGGACAATGCTCTAATAATGATGATCATCACAGTTTTATTGATTTACGACTCATGAATTACAACTCAAAACTAGAACAAGATATGAATCTATATGAATGCCTCCGGCGGTGTACCGGGATGTGCAATGAAACAAGAGTGACATGTATGAAAAATTATGCAAAGTGGCCTTGCCACAAATACGATGTCAACTATATGATCATGCAATGGCAATATGACAATAGTAATGCGTGTCATGATGATAAACAGAACGATGGAAAGTTGCATGGAAATATATCTCGGAATGGCTATGGAAATGCCATAATAGGTAGGTATGGTGGCTGTTTTGAGGAAGATAGAAGGAGGTTTATGTGTGATAGAGTGTATCATATCACGGGGTTTGGATGCACCGGCGAAGTTTGCACCAACTCTCAAGGTGAGAAATGGCAATGCACGGTACCGAAGAGGCTAGCAATGATGGAAAGGTAAAAGTGCGTATAATCCATGGACTCAACATTAGTCAAAAGAACTCATATACTTATTGCAAAAATCTACAAGTCATCAAAAACCAAGCACTACGCGCATGCTCCTAGAGGGATAGATTGGTAGGAAAAGACCATCGCTCGTCCCCGACCGCCACTCATAAGGATGCACAATCTAAGAACACCTCATGTTTCAAATTTGTTACACAACTTTAACCATACGTGCATGCTACGGGACTTGCTAACTTCAACACAAGCATTCTTTAAATTCATAATCACTCAACTAGCATGACTTTAATATCACTACCTCCATATCTCAAAACAATTATCAAGTATCAAATTGATCATAGCATCCAATTCACTTCCTATGATAGTTTTTATTATACCCAACTTGGATGCCTACCATTCTAGGACCAATTTTATAACCATAGAAAATACCATGCTGTTCTAAGAGACTCTCAAAATAATATAAGTGAAGCATGAGAGACTAGCAATTTCACAAAATTAAGCCACCTCCGTGCTCTAAAAGATATAAGTGAAGCACTAGAGCAAAAATTATCTAGCTCAAAAGATATAAGTGAAGCACATAGAGTATTCAAATAAATTCCAATCAAGTGGGCTTCTCCCGAAAGGTGTGTACAACAAGGATGATTGTGGAAAACTAAAAATCAAATAGTAGTATCATACAAGACGCTCCAAGCAAAACACATATCATGTGGCGAATAAAAATATAGCTCCAAGTAAAGTTACCGATAAACGAAGATGAAAGAGGGGATGCCTTCCGGGGGCATCCCCAATCTTAGGCTTTTGGCTATTCTTGAATATCTTGGGGTGCCATGCACATCCCCAATCTTAGTCTCTTGCCACTCCTTATTCCATAGTCCATCAAATCTTTACCCAAAACTTGAAAACTTCACAACACAAAACTCAACAGGAAATCTCATAAGCTCCGTTAGTGAAAGAAAGCAAAACCACTACATGAGGTACTATAATGAACTCATTCTTTATTTATATTGGTGTTAAAACTAATGTATTTCAAGTTCTCTATGGTTCATACCACTTAATACTAGTCATAGATGCATAAAAATAAGCAAACAACACACGAAAAACAGAATATGTCAAAAACAGAATAGTCTGTAGCAATCTGCAACCCTCAAAAACTTTTGGAACTCTAAAAATCCTAACAAAATAGGAAGTCCTGGGAAATTTGTCTATTTATCTACATCAAAAAGAATCAACGCAAAAGCAAGTATCTGTGATTTAACAAAACTAATTTCATGGGCGCAAAGTTTCTGTTTTTCAGCAGAATCAAATTAACTATCACCATAGATTATCCTATAGGTTCTACTTGGCACAAACACTAATTAAAACATAAAAACACATCTAAACAGAAGGTAGAAGCAAAATTTATTACTAAACATAAACAAAAAAAAACACAAATAAAATTGGGTTGCCTCCCAACTAGCGCTATCGTTTAACGCCCCTAGCTAGGCATAAAAGTGAGGATAGATCTAAGTAGTGCCATCTTTGGCACTCAATTCATAAGTAGCTCGCATGATAGATTCATAAGGTAATTTTACTTTCTTTCTTGGAAAGTGCTCCATGCCTTTCCTTAATGGAAATTGGAATCTAATATTCCCTTCCTTCATATCAATAATCGCGCCAATCGTTCTAAGGAAAGGTCTACCAAGAATAATATGACATGAAAGATTGCAATCTATATCAAGAACGATAAAATCTACGGGCACAAAATTTCTATTTGCAATAATGAGAACATCATTGATCCTTCCCATTGGCTTTTTAATGGTGGAATCTGCAAGGTGCAAATTTGAAGAGCAATCATCAAGATCATGGAAACCTAGAATATCACATAAAGTTTTCAGAATCGTGGAAACACTAGCACCCAAATCACATAAAGCATAACACTCATGATCTTTAATTTTAATCTTTATAGTAGGTTCCCACTCATCATTAAATTTTCTAGGTATAGAAACTTCCAAATTAAGTTTTTCATCAAAAGATTGCATCAAGGCATCAACGATATGTTTGGTAAAAGCTTTATTTTGACTATAAGCATGAGGGGAATTCACAACAGATTGCAACAAGGAAATACAACCTTCTAAAGAACAATTATCATAATCAAATTCCTTGAAATCCAGTGGGTTCAATGCTATTTAAAGTCTTGACCTATCCAATCCCACTTTTACCAAATTTAGCATCAAGATCTAACTCCGAATTATTGGGACTCCTTTTAACTAAAGTTGACTCATCTGCAGTCCCATCAATATTAAGATTCATATTGCAAAAAAAAGATCTAATAGGGGACACATCAATAACTTTAAGATCTTCATCATTATTATCATGGAAACTAGAAGAACACGCCTTTACAAAGCAATCTTTCTTAGCACGCAATCTAGTGGTTCTTTCTTTGCACTCATCAATGGACACTCTCATTGCTTTGAGAGACTCATTGATATCATGCTTAGGAGAAGTAGATCTAAGTTTCAAAGAATCAACATCAATCGAGAGTCTATCAACGTTCCTAGCCAAATCATCAACTTTGAGCAATTTTTCTTCAAGCAAAGCATTAAAATTCTTTTGAGAGATCATAAATTCTTTCACACTATTCTCAAAATCAGAGGGCATCTTATTAAAATTACCATAAGAATTATTGTAGGAATTTCCATAATTATTAGAGGAATTACTAGGGAACGGTCTAGGATTAAAGTTCCTCTATAAGCATTGTTACCGAAACTATTCCTACCAACAAAATTCACATCCATAGATTCATTATTATTCTCAATCAAAGTAGACAAGGGCATATCATTGGGATCAAGAGGAGCACTCTTAGTAGCAAATAATTTCATAAGTTCATCCATCTTTCCACTCAAAACATTAATTTCTTCTATAGCATGCATTTTTTTACTAGTAGATCTTTTGGTGTGCCATTGAGAATAATTAGCCATAATATTATCAAGGAGTTTTGTAGCATCTCCTAAAGTGATTTACATAAACGTGCCTCCCGCGGCCGAATCTAAAAGATTTCTAGAAGCAAAGTTCAATCCGGCATAAAATTTTTGTATGATCATCCATAAATTCAAACCATGAGTAGGGCAATTGCGAATCATCAATTTCATTCTTTCCCAAGATTGGGCAACATGCTCATGATCAAGTTGTTTAAAATTCATAATATCATTCCTAAGAGTGATGATCTTAGCGGGAGGAAAATACTTAGAGATAAAAGCATCTTTGCACTTGTTCCAAGAATCAATACTATTTTTAGGCAAAGACGAAAACCAAACTTTAGCACGATCTCTAAGGGAAAATGGAAATAGCTTCAATTTAACAATATCATTATCCGTATCTTTTTTCTTTTGCATATCACACAAATCAACAAAGTTGTTTAGATGGGTAGCGGCATCTTCACTAGGAAGGCCGGTGAATTGATCTTCAATAACAAGATTCAGCAAAGCAGTATTGATTTCACAAGACTCAACATCATTAAGAGGAGCAATCAGAGTACTAAGGAAATCATTATTATTGGTATTGGAGAAATCACACAATTTGGTATTATCTTGCGCCATGGCGACAAGTAATCCGCACACAAGCAAATAGAAAAAGGCAAGGGAAAGAGAGGAGAAGATTGGGAAAGAGAGGGCGAATAAAACAACAAGGGTGAAGTGGGGGAGAGGAAAATGAGAGGCAAATGGCAAATAATGTAAATGCGAGGGAGATGAGTTTGTGATGGGTACTTGGTATGTCTTGACTTGAGCGAAGACCTCCCCGGCAACGGCGCCAGAAATCCTTCTTGCTACGTCTTGAGCTTGCGTTGGTTTTCCTTGAAGAGGAAAGGGTGATGCAGCAATAGTAGCATAAGTATTGACCTCAGTTTTGAGAACGAAGGTATCAATCCAGTAGGAGGCTCCTCAAAAGTCCCACACACCTACACAAACAAACAAAGAACTCGCAACCAACACAATAAAGGGGTTGTCAATCCCTTCACGGCCACTTGCGAAAGTGAGATCTGGTATAGATAGTATGATAAAATAAATATATTTTGGTATTTTGTAATATAGATTGGAAAAGTAAAGATGCAAATAAAATTAGATTGAAAGCTTATATGATAAAAGATAGACCCGTGGGCCATAGGTTTCACTAGTGGCTTCTCTCAAGATAGCATAAGTATTACGGTGGGTGAACAAATTACTGTCGAGCAATTGATAGAAAAGCAAATAATTATGAGATTATCTAGGAATGATCATGTATATAGGCATCACGTCCGTGACAAGTAGAACGGCTCCCGCCTGCATCTACTACTATTACTCCACACATCGACCGATATTCAGCATGCATCTAGAGTATTAAGTTCATAAGAACAGAGTAACACATTAAGAAAGATGACATGATGAAGAGGGATATACTCATGCAATATGATATAAACCCCATCTTTTTATACTCGATGGCAACAATACAATACGTGCCTTGCTGCCCTGCTATCATTGGGAAAGAACACCGCAAGATTGAACCCAAAGCCAAGCACTTCTCCCATTGCAAGAAAGATCAATCTAGTAGGCCAAACCAAACTGATAATTCGAAGAGACTTGCAAAGATAACTCAATCATACATAAAAGAATTCAGAGGAGATTCAAATATTTCTCATAGATAAACTTGATCATAAACCCACAATTCATCGGATCTCGACAAACACACTGCAAAAAGAGTTACATCGAATAGATCTCCAAGAAGATCGAGGAGAAAGGGTATTGAGATCCAAAAAGAGAGAAGACGCCATCTAGCTAATAACTATGGACCTGAAGGTCTGTGGTAAACTACTCACAACTCATCGAGGGGCTATGGTGTTGATGTAGAAACCCTCCATGGTCGATTCCCCATCCGGCGGAGCGCCGATGAAGGCTCCAAGATGGGATCTCGCGGTACAGAAGGTTACGGCGGTGGAATTAGGTTTTCGTTGGCTCCCCTAATGTTTTTGTGGTACGTGGGTATATATAGGAGGAAGAAGTAGGTCGGTGGCTGCTCGAGGGGCCCACAAGATTGTGGGGCACGCCCTATAGGGGTGGGCGCGCCCTCAACCCTCGTGGCCGCCTCGGCTGCTTCTTGGCTTGCACTCCAAGTCCTCTGGATTATGTTTGTTCCAAAAATCACGCTCCTGAAGGTTTCATTCTGTTTGGACTTCGTTTGATATTCCTTTTCTTCGAAAAGCTAAAATAGGCAAAAAAGAAGCAATACGGGCTGGGCTTCCGGTTAGTAGGTTAGTCCCAAAAATGATATAAATGTGTAAAGTAAAGCCCATAAACATCCAAAATGGGTAATATAATAGCATGGACCAATAAAAAATTATAGATACGTTGGAGACGTATGAATGCCCACCTCGGTGGCCTCCCGCACCGCCTATTTGCTCTATAAATACCACAATATTCTAGAAACCCTTGGGGAGTCGATGAAAATCAATTCCAATCGCCACAAGTTCTAGAACCACCAGATCTAATCTAAACACCATCACAGATGGGTTCATCATCCTCATTGGTGCCTCTCTGATGATGCGTGAGTAGTTCATTGTAGACCTACGGGTCCGTAGTTAGTAGCTAGCTGGCTTCCTCTCTCTCATTTGATTCTCAATACAATGGTATCTTGGAGATCCATATGATGTAACTCTTTTTGCGGTGTGTTTGTTGGGATCCGATGAACTTTGAGTTTATGATCAGATTTATGTTTTTATCCATGAAAGTTGTTTGAGTCTTCTTCGATCTTTTATATGCATGATTGCTTATCGCCTCGTATTTCTTCTCCGATATTTGGGTTTTGTTTGGCCAACTTGATCTATTTATCTTGCAATGGGAAGAGGTGCTTTGTGATGGGTTCTATCTTACGGTGCTTGATCCCAGTGACAGAAGGGGAACTGACATGTCTGTATCGTTGCTATTGAGGATAACAACATGGGGTCTATTTCTACATAAATAGATCTTGTCTACATCATGTCATCGTTCTTATTGCATTACTCTATTTTTCCATGAACTTAATACACTAGATGCATGCTGGATAGCGGTTGATGTGTGGAGTAATAGTAGTAGATGCAGGCAGGAGTCGGTCTACTAATCTTGGACATGATGCCTATATAGTGATCATTGCCTGGATATCGTCATGAGTATTTGAAGTTCTATTATTTGCCCAACAGTAATGTGTTTATCCACCGTTTGCTATTTTTCTCGAGAGAAGCCACTAGTGAAATCTACGACCCTCAGGGCTCTTCTTTAATATATTTGCCTTCGCGATATATTTTTATTTGATTTTATTTTCATATCTATTAATCCAAAAATACCTTGCTGCAATTTTTAGTAATTTATTTTATCTCGCGTTCCTGTGAGATCTATTTATCCAATCTACTACAATTTTACCTATCTTTTTACCTATGAAGGATTGACAACCCCTCTCTTATGTCGGGGTGCAAGTATTTGTTGTTTGTGTGCAGGAGCTTTTTACATGGTGTTGTGTGGTTCTCCTACTTGTTCGATAACCTTGTTATCATCACCGAGGGAAATACCTACCGTTGCTGTGCTGCATCATCCCTTCCTCTTTGGTGAAATACCGACGTAGTTCAAGAAAACATCAGCCAACAGCACCATCATCACCAGCTAGGCGCCGGCAGCACCATCATCACCAGCTAGGCGCCGACAGCACCATCATCCATAGTTGGACCCCAGTAGAGCGATTTGTCGGGGATTCTTGGCCTGAACGTCATCGCCTCCTCCAGCTGTACCCCAAAAGGCTGGTGGACTCCGGCTTCATCTTCCCTGTCGAGTTGCGTCCCTCTAGTCCTCACGGAGGTGACCAGGGCATCGCCTAGCCGCTCACTCCATCCCTGGCTTCATCTTCCCTGCCGGGGAGGCGCTCTCCTGATCTTGTCGGGCTGCGTCCCTTTGGTCCAGGCGGGGGTGACCAGGGTGTCGCCCAGGCGCTCCTTTTTCTCCTCCTTGCTCTCGATGTAAACCCAAGGAGGAGAGAGAGACAAGAAAGGCATTACGGAGCACTTTTCTCTTTTAATCAAAAAATTTAGGCATTTGACGTGTTCAAATCGAATTTAAGTATTTCCTCATCCATGTTAGCACCTGTATGATTTGTACTTGTCGCTTCACGTAATTAAAATAAATAACCTACCGGGAACTTGTACATGTTTTGACATTTTGAAGGGCTTTCCCTCAGCACTATTTTGCAAGCAAGGTCTCTGGCAAGCCTCTTGCCGGCCTTTAACGCAGCTACTACTAATCTTCGTCGAGTAGACTCGAAGTGAGTTAGGAGCGCAAATAGAGGCCTATTCCTTGCTGGTCTTTTCCAAACACAGCTGCAAATAATCCTGTTGAGTGGACTCGAGGCAAGGATAGGAGCGCACATGATAGACACAACAAGGTTTCCTTGCGTGCAAGTTTCTCATACGTAGGCGCAACATGGAATGACGAGAAATTTTAAATGAAACAAAGTTAACTTACTTTGCTGTACTTCATATCACGTAGATAAGGGAGAGCTGCCGTAGGACCAAATGCTTCCATCTTCCCCCAGGAAAGTTGCTCGTGAGGGACCCTTCTACTTTTATCAGAAAAAGAAAGGGAGAAGGCAACACGAAGCCTTCAACAACATGTTAGTCATTTTATCTAAAACCAGTGTAAACACACCAAAATCATGCTTAAGCAATCAAGAAAACATGCTTGCAAGTTTTGTTTAACACTTGATTTTATTCATCTATGCACAGGGTATGCGCCTGGCTTTGTACAAAGGGGTTACAAGCCTTGGAGACTATGCTTGTACAAAATGGATAGCCGGGGCAAGGCACAACAACCGTGCCTTATGGTAGAACTTGTGAACATGCTCAATATTCCATGAGTTTTGCACACGAATGCCATCTTCTTTCTCCAGACGGACTGCGCCAGGTCTGGTAACTGTACTACCTGATAAGGGCCTTCTCACTTTGGCGTCAACTTGTTTGTACCCTTGGCGGACTTAACGCACCGAAGGACAAGGTCGCCTTCCTCAAGGCTCCGGGCATGAACTTGCGGTTATGATAGCGGTGCAAAGCTTGCTGGTAGCATGCGGCATGCACAGCTGCCCGGAGACGATCTTCCTCGAGGAGAACGACATCATCATGCGGCAACTGCTCTTGCATCACTTCATCATAGGCAAGTAATCAAGGTGATCCGTATATGGATTCCGTGGGGAGCACCACCTCGGCACCATAGACTAGGGAGAAGGGTGTCTGACCAGTGGCTCGATTTGGTGTCATCCTGAGTGACAAAAGAACCAGTGGCAACTCGTCAATCCAATGCCTCACGCACTTGTGCAGCCTGCCAAAATTTCTTGTCTTGAGCCTGTGCAATACTTCAGCATTTGTTTTTTTCGCTTGCCCATTGATCCTTGGGTGGGCAGCGGATGTAAAGCATACCTTTCTTCCAAGGTTTTGAGTGTATTGCATGAAAGCACGACTCGTGAATTGTGTGCCGTTGTCAGTCATGATCCTGTTCAGGACCCCAAACCAGCAAACCAATCCTTTGAAGAACTTGACAGCTGACTGTGTTATTACCTTTCTCACTGGCTCCACTTCAGGACACTTTGTGAACTTGTCGATGGCGACGTACAAGAACTCAAAGCCCCCGGTAGCACGGGGGAAGGGGCCCAAAATGTCAAGCCCCCAGACCGAAAAGGTCCAGGGTAGAGTAATTGTTTGGAGGGCTTGCATTGGTTGATGTATGCTCTTTGAATGGAACTGGCATGCTTCACATCTTGTTACTAGCTCAGTTGCATCCTGGAGGGCTATGGGCCAATAAAAGCCTTGCCGAAAAGCCTTGCCAACAAGGGTTCTCGCTCCTATGTGGGAACCACATACACCCCCATGTATCTCTGCCAACAACTTCTATCCATCTTCCTAGGTAATGCACTTCAATTTCACTCTGTTGGGTCGTTTTCTACACAGGATCTTATCCACACACTGGTACATACTTGACTGACAGGCTACTTTTTCAGATTGCTCTTGCTCCTCGGGAAGTTCTCCTGTTTGGAGGAACTGGACTATCTGTTGCACCCATGTTGGAGCTTGGGGCTCGACGACAAGGAATAAAGGCATCTCCTCGGCCGCAGGAGAGCTAACCTCATCGGCAAGAATCTATGATTCTGCCTGAGGTCACTGCTCACCGGCAGGCACATCGCAATTACCGGCGGCTTCTGGGAGCTCTGTCGAAAAGTATTTGCCGATGCTTATCTTCCTTCTCTTCTTGTCTCTTGCTGTCGGGGTGACTGTGGGTTGAGTTAAGTGGAGCACAGAAGTCCCTGGTTCCACATGTAGCTTTTCAGCAGCGCACTTTGACAACTAATCAGCGATGCCGTTTTTCGCACGAGGGACGTGCTCTGTCTGTAGACCGTCAAAGTGTTATTCCAATTTTCTCACTTCATCCACATACGCTTCCATCAACGGGCTCTGGAAGTCCTTGTTCACTTTCTTTATTACGAGCTATGAATCTCCGTGGACGATCAACTTTTTGATTCCCAACTCTACCGCGATTCTGAGGCCGGCAAGTAGTCCCTCATGAAGGAAATATGCCCTAGAGGCAATAATAAAGTTGTTATTTATATTTCCTTATATCATGATAAATGTTTATTATTCATGCTAGAATTGTATTAACTGGAAACTTAGTACATGTGTGGATACATAGACAAAACAAAGTGTCCCTAGTATGCCTCTACTTGACTAGCTCATTAATCAAAGATGGTTATGTTTCCTGACCATAGACATGTGTTGTCATTTGATGAACGAGATCACATCATTAGAGAATGATGTGATGGACGAGACCCATCCGTTATCTTAGCATAATGATCGTTAAGTTTTATTGCTATTGCTTTCTTCATGACTTATACATGTTCCTATGACTATGAGATTATGCAACTCTTGAATACCAGAGGAACACCTTGTGTGCTATCAAATGTCACAATGTAACTGGGTGATTATAAAGATGCTCTATAGGTGTCTCTGAAGTGTTTGTTGAGTTGGCATAGATCGAGATTAGGATTTGTCACTCCGTGTATCGGAGAGGTATCTCTGGGCCCTCTCGATAATGCTCATCAATATAAGCCTTGCAAGCAATGTGACTAATGAGTTACTTACGGGATGATGCATTATGGAACGAATAAAGAGACTTGCCAGTAACGAGATTGAACTAGGTATAAAGATACCAACGATCGAATCTCGAGCAAGTAACATACCGATGACAAAGGGAACAACGTAAGTTGTTATGAAGTTTGACCGATAAAGATCTTCGTAGTATTTGTAGGAACCAGCATGAGCATCCAGGTTCCGCCATTGGTTATTGATCGGAGACGTGTCTCGATCATGTCTACATAGTTCTCGAACCCGTAGGGTCCGCACGCTTAACGTTCATTAATGATTTGTAATATGAGTTATGTGTTTTGGTGACCGAAGTTTGTTCGGAGTCCCAAATGAGATCAATGACATGACGAGGAGTCTCGAAATGGTTGAGAGGTAAATATTGATATATTGGAAGGTTACATTCGGACACCGGAATAGTTTCGGGAAGTTTCAGATAAGTTTCGGAGTACCGGGAGGTTACTGCCCCCCCGGAGAGTAATGGTCCAACATGGGCCTTAGTGGAGGAGAGAGGGCCGACCATAGGAGGTGCCCCCCCTTTCCAATCCGAATTGGACAAGGGGTGGGGGCGGTGCCCCCCTTTCCTTCTCCTACTCCCTCTCCTTTACCCCTTTGCTACTCCTGAAAAAAGGAAAAAGTGGGGGGGGCGAATCCTACTAAGAGTGGAGTCCTAGTAGGACTCCCCCCTCCATGGCGCACCCCCTGGTGGCCGACCTCCTCCCCCCTCCTTTATATACGAGGGAAGGGGGAACCCCAAAGGTACAACATTGTCTTTGCCGTGTGCGGTGCCCCCCTCAACCGTTTAGTCCTCCGATAGTATCATCGTAGTGCTTAGGCGAAGCCCTGCACGAATCACATCATCAACACCGTCATCACGCTGTCGTGCTGATGAAACTCTCCCTCGACCCTCTGCTGGATCAAGAGTTCAAGGGACGTCATTGAGCTGAACTTGTGCTAATCTCGGAGGTGTTGTATGTTCGGTGCTAGATCAGTTGGATTGTGAAGACGTTCGACTACATCAACCGCGTTAACATAACTCTTCCGCTTTCGGTCTATGATGGTATGTGGACACACTCTCCCGCTCTCGTTGCTATGCATCTCCTAGATATATCTTGCGTGATCATAGGATTTTTTTTGAAATTGCATGCTACGTTCCCCAACAGTGGCATCCGAGCCAGGTCTATGCGTAGATGATATCCACGAGTAGAACACAAAGAGTTGTGGGCGATAATAGTCATACTGCTTACACCAATGTCTTACTTTGATTCGGCGGTATTGTTGGATGAAGCGGCCTGGACCAACATTACATGACCACATTCATGAGACCGGTTCTACCGACGTGCTTTGCACACAGGTGGCTGGCGGGTGTCTGTTTCTCCAACTTTAGTTGAATCGAGTTTGACTACGTCCGTTCCTTGTTGAAGGTTTAAACATCACACTTGACGAAAAATCATTGTGGTTTTGATGCATAGGTAAGAACGGTTCTTGCTAGAAGCCCGTAGCAGCCACGTAAAACTTGCAATAACAAAGTAGAGGACGTCTAACTTGTTTTTGCAGGGCTTGTTGTGATGTGATATGGTCAAGACATGATGTGATATAAATTGTTTTATGAGATGATCATGTTTTGTAGCAAAGTTATCGACAACTCGCATGAGCCATATGGTTGTCGCTTATTGTATGAAATGCAATCGCCATGTAATTGCTTTACTTTGTCACTAAGTAGTAGCAATAGTCATAGAAGCAATAGTTGGTAAGACGACAACGATGCTACGATGGAGATCAAGGTGTGAAGCCGGTGACAATGGAGATCATGACGGTGCTTTGGAGATGGAGATCAAAGGCACAAGATGATGATGGACATATCATATCACATATTTTGATTGCATGTGATGTTTATCTTTTATGCATCTTATTTTGTTTAGTACGGCGGTAGCATTATAAGATGATCCCTCACTAAATTCCAAGGTATAAGTGTTCTCCCTGAGTATGCGTCGTTGCTACAGTTCGTCGTGCCAAGACACCACGTTTGATCGAGTGCGATAAGCTCTACGTTCACATACAACGGGTGCAAGCCAGTTTTGCACGTGCAAAATACTCGGGTTAAACTTGACGAGCCTATCATATGCAGATATGGCCTCGAAACACTGAGACCGAAAGGTCGAACGTGAATCATATAATAGATATGATCAATATAGAGATGTTCACCATTGAAAACTACTCCATCTCACGTGATGATTGGACATGGTTTAGTTGATATGGATCACGTGATCATTTAGATGACTAGAGGGATGTCTATCTAATCAGGAGTTCTTTAGTAATATGATTAATTGAACTTTAATTTATCATGAACTTAGTCCTGATAGTTTTTTTTGCATATCTATGTTGTTGTAGATCAATGGCCCATGCTACCGTCCCCTTGAATTTTAATGCGTTCCTAGAGAAAGCTAAGTTGAAAGATGATGGTAGCAACTACACGGACTAGGTCCGCAACTTGAGGATTATCCTTATTGCTGCACAGAAGAATTACGTCCTTGAAGCACCGCTAGGTGCAAGGCCTGCTGCAGGAGCAGATGCTGATGTTATGAACGTCTGGCAAGCTCGATCTGATGACTACTCGATAGTTCAGTGTGCCATGCTTTACGACTTAGAATCGGGACTTCAAAGATGTTTTGAACGTCATGGAGCATATGAGATGTTCCAAGAGTTGAAGTTAATATTTCAAGAAAATGCCCGAGTTGAGAGATATGAAGTCCCCAACAAGTTCTATAGCTGCAAGATGGAGGAGAATAGTTCTGTCAGTGAACACATACTCAGAATGTCTGGGTACCATAACCACTTGACTCAGCTACGAGTTAATCTTCCTGATGATAGTGTCATTTACAGAGTTCTTCAATCATTGCCACCAAGCTATAAAGGCTTCGTGATGAACTATAATATGAAAGTGATGAAAAAGACTATTCCTGAGCTCTTCGCAATGCTAAAGGCTGCGGAGGTAGAAATCAAGAAGGAGAATCAAGAGTTGATGGTTAACAAGACCACTAGTTTCAAGAAAAAGGGCAAAGGGGAGAAGGGGAACTTCAAGAAGAATAGCAAGCAAGTTGCTACTACCGGGAAGAAACCCAAGTCTGGACCTAAGCCTGAAACTGAGTGCTTCTACTGCAAAGGGACTGGTCACTGGAAGCGGAACTGCCCCAAGTATTTGGAGGATAAGAAGGATGGCAAAGTGAAAGGTATATTTGATATACATGTTATTGATGTGTACCTTACTAATGCTCGTAGTAGCACCTGGGTATTTGATACTGATTCTGTTGCTCATATTTGCAACTCAAAATAGGGGCTACGGATTAAAAGAAGATTGGCTAATGATGAGGTGACGATGCACGTCGGAAATGGTTCCAAGGTCGATGTGATCACCGTCGGCACGCTACCTCTACATGTAGCTTCGGGATTAATTTTAGACCTAAATAATTGTTATTTGGTGCCAGCGTTGAGCATGAACATTATATCTGGATCTTGTTTAATGTGAGACAATTATTATTTTAAATCAGAGAATAATGGTTGTTCTATTTATATGAGTAATATCTTTTATGGTCATGCACCCTTGTTGAGTGGTCTATTTTTGCTGAATCTCGATCGTGGTGATACACATGTTCATAATATTGAAGCCAAAAGATGCAAAGTTAGTAATGATAGTGCAACTTTTTTGTGGCACTGCCGTTTAGGTCATATTGGTGTAAAGCACATGAAGAAACTCCATGTTGATGGGCTTTTAGAATCACTTGATTATGAATCACTTGATGCTTGCGAACCATGCCTCATGGGCAAGATGACTAAGACTCCGTTCTCCGGAACAATGGAGCGAGTGTATGCAGTCCGATGAGTGTTGAGGCTCGCGGCAGGTATCGTTATTTTCTGACCTTCACAGATGATTTGAGCAGATATGGGTATATCTACAGAATGAAACATAAGTCTGAAACATTTGAAAAGTTCAAAGAATTTTAGAGTGAATTGGAAAATCATCGTAACAAGAAAATAAAGTTTCTACGATCTGATCATGGAGGCGAATATTTGAGTTACGAGTTTGGTCTTCATTTGAAACAATGTGGAATAGTTTCGCAACTCACGCCACCTGGAACACCACAGCGTAATGGTGTGTCCAAACGTCGTAACCGTACTTTATTAGATATGGTGTGATCTATGATGTCTCTTACAGATTTGCCGCTATCATTTTGGGGTTATGCTTTAGAGACAGCTGCATTCACATTAAATAGGGCACCATCTAAATCCGTTAAGACGACACCATATGAACTATGGTTTGGCAAGAAACCTAAGCTGTCGTTTCTTAAAGTTTGGGGTTGCGATGCTTATATGAAAAAGCTTCAACTTGATAAGCTCGAACACAAATCGGAGAAATGCGTCTTCATAGGATACCCAAAAGAAACTGTTGGGTACACCTTCTATCACAGATCTAAAGGCAAGATATTCGTTGCTAAGAATGGATCCTTTTAGAGGAGTTTCTCTCAAAAGAAGTGAGTGGGAGGAAAGTAGAACTTGATGAGATAATTGTACCTTCTCCCGAATAGGAAAGTAGTTGTAACAGCCTGGATTTTGCCCTTTTCTTTTTCCAATGGTTTTCTTGGATTTCTGGATTTGATTGCTCTTCTGTGGCTATGTGGTTCCAAAACTTGGGAAGATCATGTATTACTAGGTTTTATAGTGGCTTGTCATCCCCAAAACCATCCCTAGCTCATGTCATTTCCATCCTAGCCCAAATCCCAATATTCTTTTTATTGGGAATATTCCTTTTCTGATAAAGGAATTATCCTTTTTGCCCTAGGTTGTGAAGCAACCCATCTTTCCATCTCTCCAAAAATCCCCAAATAATTCTCATAATTTTTTGGGGTCATATCTTGCTCAAATGTGGAAAAACGTTTCATTGCCATGTTAAAAAATAATCCTCCAATAATTATTTTCCTATTCTGCCCTAAATGGCACTTTTTGAAGCAAGTGTTATTTATCTTTGCTTGATTGACTCCAAAATTCTTGGACACCTTTTTCTATCCATATCATTGCCCTGTGCCAAATTTCAACCTCATTTGCCTAGTAATTATTGTTCAATGATTTTACAAAGTTTCTTCCCAGGAAGAAACTTTGTAAAGAAAGTATATTCTAGGCATGTCCAAATGAGATGAAACTTTGCCACATCCTTCATATGATCAAATCAGCACCCTCCACAAAATTTGAGATCATGTAACCTTTCTATGTGAGCACATCTCTAAATCTTGGTTTCTGGTCATATTTTCAGTTTGTGAAGCAACTATATTTTATATTCCTTCATTTAAGCTTCCAATTTACCAGCACATTATCTTATCCATATACACTTCGTCCACCAAGTTTTGGCTCAATCCATTAGTCCATTTGCCCTATGGAATTTTTCCAAGTTTCTGTCCAGAGAGATGCTTTGTGAAGCAAGTGCTATTTTGTTTCATCCAAATGGCATGAAACTATTTGAGCATCGTAATATCGTCAAATCATTGGGCCATGCCCAATTTCAGGTCAACTTGCATCTCCATGTGAGTGCATCATCCAAATATCTAATTTTGTCCATTGTAGTGGTTTCTACAACAAGTACCATTTATCTTCATCCTAATGAGGTGCAAATTTGCACAGGTGATCATCTTAGTGTGTGATCACACCATGCCAAAGCCCAGTCTCTGCCTCCTTCTGTGTTTGTCTCCCCGCAGCACAAACAAATTGCTGCCACAATCTTTTAGCTCCTCCACCAAATCACTTCTTTGCCCTTGGACCGATTTCTTTTCTCATTTTGACTAAGGGCAGCAGGGTCTATCTCCCATACATGATTTGGCCGCTCGGAGTGCACCGTGTGCGCCAGCTCATGCGGTGACCATGGGTCACGACCAGCCCAACACGCGCTCTGAAGTGTTCCCGCCCCTGTTCCTGTCGCCTTCCTCCGTGTCTCGACTTCCATTCATGTCCTGGAGCTTCCCCGTGATCGACTTAGTTACCCCATGCTCGCCCCCCTCCTGTTTCGTCGTCGTTTACTCTCCGTCGAGCTTGCCCGTGACCTGCTTCCTCTTTCACCTCCATTGGCATGGAGCTGGAGCTCTCTAGAGCCTCCCCAAGCCGTCCTCCGCGCCTATATAAGTACCCCTAGGCTCTCTCACAGTTCCCAAGCCTCTCCCCAAGCCTTCCCGACCACTGGAGCAGCCCCTTCCTTCGCCGTTTCCCTCCTCCGCCATGGCCGCCCCGGTCTAGCTCGGGGTCGAGCTGCTCAGGCCCCCTCTAGCCTCCCCTCCACGTACACGGCCTCCCCCTCGTCCCCGCAAGCCTCCCGGACCCCTCAGCCCTCGCCAGAGTGCCCTGCTCCGACGAGCACCACCACCACCAACTGCCTCGGCCTCCCCTCGGCCCTCCACCGCCCCCGCATCCTCCTCTCCTCCCCGGCGGCCGTATCCTCCCTGAACGGGTGCGGAGCGGCCCTGTGGTCCTGCCGGTGCCCTCAGCCGGGCTGGGGATCGTCGGAGCCGGCCGGCCCCTTGGTCTCTTCCCTCCCCTGCCGCTGCTCTGCTTCATGCGAGGCACATGCGCGGGAGGAAGAAGACACGATCGATCGGCCCCTCGTCCTGCCCGTGGACCCCAGCAGTAAGTGGCACAAGCCCGGGCCCATTCTGTTTTAAGTGGAGACAGTTTATTAACGAATACACTTTCGAAGTTGGAAAACGTACTCCGGGTCTAGTTCGACTGAAATGCATTTTATTTACATGAAGGCCTATTTATGAAAAGGCATTTTCATTTTTTTCAGCCGCCGGCCGAATCTGCTGGATTGTGTACATTCACTGTTTAGTCACTTTTCGGCCTAAAAAGTGAACGGCCATAACTTCGCAACCATAACTCCGGTTGAGGTGAAACCAACGCTCACGTCTTCGTCTCGTCGAGTTCTTTCTGTTGCTGAAACTTTCACTAGGTGGTCCTATAGTGAGAAGGACCATTTCCCCTTGCTTCTAATCAGCCCCCTCCGAGAGAGAACCGTCCAACGTTTCGTTTCCGTGGCTTCACCGCACTTCTTCCCGGAGTCTCCGTCACCCCCAGGAAAGCCACAACAGCCACCTGCATGATAGTCATGCAGTAGTCTTGGTTTTCAACTTGAATATTTGATAAAATCTTGCCGTTATCTGCCTGCTTGTTTGCTACTACTGTCGTTGTTTCGGTTATGTTCGTGGATACATGTCCACCTTCATGCTATGTTATGATGCATCGTGCTGTATTATGCTACTTGCTAGTATCATTTTCACATGTCATGCTTGTTTGTATTAATACATGCTGGTAGTAGTGATGTTCTTCGGATGCATTCTTAGTCTGTCATTCAGTACCGTTGCTATGCTTGTGCTGTTGCATCTAGTTGGTTACATGCTTACTTGGTAGTGTTCTTGCTATGTTCTTGCATTGTATTTATTCATGATGCTAGTGGTCATGTTATGCTTATGGTAGAGTTATGCTTGTGTTATTCATGATCGCCAGTATGCCATGCTCATTCGGATATATGATTCATTATGGTTATGCTCGATGATTATGTTGCACCTCCATGCTTATGTTGATATCATGCTCATGCATTGTGGTTGCATCATGTTACTTTATTATGGCTCAGCTTATTGCATTCAAGTTTAACCGGATAATAATGAACTTGAACAACTGCTGGCTGAGTCATGGAGCCACTGAATCGAGCTGGCCAGTGCAACGACATTTGCCTTTATGGGAAGGACCTCTCTGGGTGTATTGTCATGCCTCTCGCCGGTGCCTCCAACGAGGCAAGGTTATGGGCGCGCGCTACCCTGGTCAGGTAGGCAGACATAAACCTTGTGTGCGTGTTGTTGTTGTTGTTATGGTACCATGTCCCCGTTTGGGACCGTTTATTTTTCCACGACGGTGGGTGTTGATGCCTTTGGTAGGCACGGGGCCACCCATGACTTAGCCCAAAGGGGAGTTGGTCGGAGTGGCCAGGAGAATGTCATGGGTAGTAGATCGGTTTTGTCGGAACGCCGTTGGTCCACACATATGGGAGTGCGAGGCCATGGGTTCCGTGGTGTGGGTACAGTGTGCTAACCTCTGTAGAGTGTGTGTTAAATCTATCGATAGCTGTGCCCGCGGATATGGGCCCAGTTCGAAGTCGGTCACACTATGAGCCAACAACAATAGATAACTTGCTTAATAACAACCCTGGTTCGATGATGAGAGACGATCACAGAGTTATCGTGGATACCAGAGTTGGTTGATCTTTAGGTGATTGCGAGATGATCACAGTGGTATCGAGGATACCGATGTTGGTAAGTTGATGCCTGTGTTGGTTACAAGGTAACCTCAGCAGAGTAAGTTGGTGCAAGATATTGTTAACCTGTTGCATGTAGTTTTATCATGTTCATATCCTCATGTCATGCTAAAGTTGTATCATGTTCAGTTGTGCATGCCATGTTGTTTCTGCTAGTATCATGTTCATGATTGATTTAACCCGCTAATGCCATGCTGTTGTTTGTCTTGACTGCTTTTGGTTTATTGTGATCTTGCACGTACATTCAATGTACTGACCTGGCGTGTCATGCTAGTTTGGAGGTCGTGCCTGGATTGCTTGCTTGTTTAGTGTGGTCCCTATGTTCGCGAGCTAGGATAAACTTTCCAGCCAGAGTCCCTGTGGATTGGAGTCCATCATTGCCGTTCGTTGTTCCACTGCCAATAGTTCTTCCGCCGCGAGTAGAGGTTCCGCTGCCTTGAGCTGTTATGCTGCTTGCATAGAGCAACTGTGGTTGGCATAGTGCTGCCGAGCTGGTTTTATTCATTGTAATATCGGAGATCTTGTATTCGTATTCAGGTTGTAATAGAGAGATGGTTTGTTCTATGCTAAGTAGTGCCCTATTCCAGAAGGCTTCATCTTGATCTCTAGGCTGGAATACGGGGCATTCCGGTTTTCTCTGAGCCGGGGTGCCACAGGCTTGGTATCAGAGCAGGTCCGGCTGTAGAGCGTCCTAGTCCGCTGGAACGTTAGAAAACGGTTGTATAGGATATGGTTGCTGCCCTTATTTGCTGCATTTGGTTGTTGCATTTGTTTGCTGCATATAGTCTTATTCGGTTACTCCTAACCCCTGTTTCGTGCGTAGATGGCGATCAACTTCCATGAGTTCAGTGCCCTCCCCAGAGCTCCTGGTGCTGTTCCTATTGCGTTCAGTCCCACTCCTTCACCTCTCAGCTTTGCCACCCTCCTTGGCGATATGTGGCGTAGCATTTATCCTCTCGAAGATCCACCCCATTATCAAGTATTCCAGTTTTCTACCGGAGGAAGAATCCTGGAGTATGTTGCCCATGTCCATCTGTCAGCCCCGATTCCTGTTGGTAAGCACACCTTCAGTTTCCATGGTGGTTACGGTGCTACCCGAGCGTGCTGTTCAGCTTGCGCTATGGCAGCAATCACCGGTCTTCGCCATCAAGAGAGCCTAGTGCAAGAGAACTGTGCTTATCAATACTATCCCACCATCGTCGAGAATCCTAGGCGGATCCAGTTCCCGTCTGTGGACCCTCAAGAAGACCCGGCTATCTTCGCCATGTCCCGTTTCATGACGGCCGAGTGCCTTCTTATTTCTGAGTTAGTCCAAGACGCCACTGGAGCCAGGAGATTTCTTGGTGCTTCCCTACCTCAGTCTCCGCCAGCTTCTCCAACCCCTCCGCCTCATCCATCTGGAGTTTCAGAATCAGTAGTTCCGCTCGCTACTCCCTTAGCTTCTTTGTCAGCTCCCAAACGTTTGCTCAAGCATAGGGTGTAGTCCTTCGTGTAGTGCATGTGCATTTGCTCTAGTATCATTGCTTGTTTATGCTTGTGTGTGCCTGTTTGGATTAATTTTGTAGCTTGTTTGCTGTGTGCTTTACTGCAATCGACCGTTTTCTGATGCTTCTTTGTTTTGAATCCTCGGTGTTACCCCCTTATGGAAATTGCTCATCAACCGACACCGGATCAGAAGAAGCTGTGAGAAGTACAGATATACACCAAGGAACTCAGTTAAAAGCAATGAGATTTTCAGCTGACAACATTGTATTGAAGACATTTGGTCTGAATACAGGTATAGTCCGCTTAGAATTTTAGTAACAAGTACCCGTTAGAGATACACCTTTATTGCAACAATGATATTAAATCAGTAAGAGAACAAAAATGGATCCAAGTCCAACCGGGCATTTCAAGTCAGAGGTATGGTCCGTACCCGATGATTGATTCTGCCATGAGTCAGATTTGAAGCATGCGACACCCAGAAGTCAGTCTAAATATGCAATGAATTTAGCAAGAAGGATGATCAGACAGTTCTTGTCATACAAGTTATCAGCGGTCGAAATGACAAGAATATATATGATATTCCATTTGCAAAGAAAATTAGTCCAGTGTTTTTTAACAATTTATCAGCGAAGCATACAAGGCAAGATTCCTCAGTCTGCATCAGAAAGGTATGAATGGATTCTAGTGCAAGATATTCAGTCTTTTTCAGTAAGATACTTCACTAGCATCTGGCATAAGGTACTGAGTCTTCCCTAGTAAGTCTTTAAGGGAGGAAGCTTATAAAGTACGGTACCTAGTCTTCCTCAGCAAGATATTCGCAGAAAGCTTCGAGCACAAGCTATCCAGTTTTCCACAGCACGATAGCCCGATGGATTCCAAAGCAAGCTACCTAGTTTTCTTCAGCATGACACTGATACAAGAAATAAACAATGGATCGTTAGCATATGGCAGTGTTTTCCAAGTGGCAAATCTGCAATGGTTAAGTCAGAAACAAGAATTAGTCACAACAAAGGCATACCTCGAGGATCAGATATTTCTTCATATAGTGAGTATGATGTCAAGTTCATGCCAGTCCCTCGCACAAGGAAGAATTCACGGTACGCATCCTACAACCTCACTGGATATCTAAGTGAAGGAAAACCAGTGGGTGATACGTCTCCAACGTATCTACTTTTTCTCACGTTTTCCGCTTGTTTTGGACTCTAATTTGCCTGATTTGAATGAAACTAACCCCGGACTGACGCTGTTTTCAGCAGAACTACCATGGTGTTTTTTTGTTCAGAAATAAAAGTTCTCCGAATGGAATAAAACTTTGTGAGGATTTTTTATATCAATAATAAGAATTTCTGGAGCCAAGACCTGCAGGAGAGGGGCACCTGGGTGGGCACAACCACCAGGGCGCGCCTCCCTCTCCTGGCGCGCCCAAGTGGGTTGTACCCACCTGGTGGCCCCGCAGACGACCGCCCTGATACTATAAAATCACATATTTCAAGAAAAAAAATCAGGAAGAAAGAATTATCGCGATCCATGAGATGGAGCCGCCGCCAAGCCCTGTTCTTCCTCGGGAGGGCAGATCTGGAGTCCGTTTGGGGCTTCGGAGAGGGGGGGGGGGTCTTTGTTCTTCGTCATCACCAATCCATCTCCATTGCCAATTCCATGATGCTCCCCACCGGGAGTGAGTAATTCCTTCGTAGGCTTGCTTGTCTGTGAGGAGTTGGATGTGATTCATCATGTAATCGAGTTAGTTTTGTTAGGGCCTGATCCCTAGTATCCACTATATTCTTAGATTGATGTTGCTATGACTTTGCTATGCTTAATACTTGTCACTTAGGGCCCGGGTGCCATGAACTCAGATCTATCGTTTATGAATTCATCATTATATCCATGTTTTAGATCTGATCTTGCAAGTTATAGTCACCTAATACGGTTATGATTCGACAACCCCGGAGTGACAACAACCGGGCCCACTCTCGGTGATGACCGTAGTTTGAGGAGTTCATGTATTCACTATGTGTTAATGCTTTGTTCCGGTTCTCTATTAAAAGGAGGCCTTAATATCCCTTAGTTTCCAATATGTACCCCGCTGCCACGGGAGGGTAGGACAAAAGATGTCATGCAAGTTCTTTTAATAAAGCATGTATGACTATTTACGGAATACATGCCTACATTATATCGATGAACTAGAGCTAGTGCCGTATCGCCCTAGGTTATTACTATCGCATGATGAATATCATCCAACAAGTCACCGATCCAATGCCTATGAATTTATCTTATATTGTTTCTGCTAAGTTACTATTGCTGCTGCTACTGTCACACGTGCTACAAATTAATGCTATCGCTGTTATTGTTACTATTACTACTGCTGCTATCATCAGAACTATCATACTACTGTGCTAATAATCACTTTGCTGCAGATAATTAATCTCGAGGTGTGGTTGAATTGACAACTCAGCTGCTAATACCTTCAAGTATTCTTTGGCTCTCCTTGTGTTGAATCTATAAATAAACTATTGTGATCCCATATACTTGTGGGTTATCAAGACCTTTTTCTGGCGCCGTTGCCGGGGAGCATAGCTATATTTGTTGAGTCACTTGGTATTATTATCAATTTGTCACTATAAAGAATCTGAAGGATGCTAAGACTAAGATATTTCCCTCAAAGACAAGGGTAGGAAATGAACTGCCATCCAGTTCTGCTTTAGATTCACCTTCTGTTATGAGTAAACTTGCAACACCACCGCATGCTATTAATTTTGATATGTCGCAAGTTATTGATGATGCTACTTCTACTATGAATGATGCTTATGATGATGCTAGTACCATGCTCGATAATGATGATGTGCCACTTGGTGAATTTGTTGATGAACAAATTGCTAGAGTAATACAACATGATGTTGTTGAATCTGATGATGAGCTTGAACTGAAACTCCTGAAACACTTTCTAGAGCTAGCCCTCCTAGATATGAATTGCCTAAGGTACCAGAAGGCTATGTTATGAGTGAAGAGGCAACTAGAGATATTCTTGCTTGTAAGGATAGAGATGATCTAGAGAAATTATTACACAAGTATAAAGAAAAATATCTGAATGCTAGAATGAAATGTGATCCTAAGTTTGCTACTTCACCTATATTTATTGATGATAAGGATTATGAATTCTCTGTCGACCCAGAGTTAATTACTTTTGTTGAATCTGATCCTTTCCATGGTTATGAAACTGAAACTGTTGTGGCACATCTTACTAAGTTGAAAGCTATAGCCACCCTTTTTACTCATGATGAGAAAACTCGATACTACTTTATTCTCAAATTATTTCCTTTCTCATTAAAGGGTGATGCTAAAGCTTGGTACAATACTCTTGCTCCTGGTTGTGTGCGTAGTCCCCAGGATATGATTTACTACTTCTCTGAAAAATATTTTCATGCTCATAAGAAACAAGCTGCCTTATAGGAAATATTTAACTTTGTTCAAACTAAAGAAGAGAGTCTCCCACAAGCTTGGGGGAGGCTTTGCCAGTTACTTAATGCTTTGCCTGATCATCCTCTTAAGAAAAATGAAATACTTGATATCTTCTATAATGGACTAACCGATGCTTCTAGGGACTTCCTAGATAGTTGTGCTGGTTGTGTTTTCAGGGAACGAACTATTGCTCAAGTTGAAGATTTATTGAATAACATATTGAAAAATTATGATGATTGGACTATTCCTGAGCCACTGCCTAAACCCACTCCGAAGAAGAGGGATATATTATATCTCAGTCCTGAAGATATGCAAGAGGCAAAGAAATCTATGAAGGAAAAAGGTATTAAAGCTAAGGATGTTAAAACTTTACCTCCTATTGAAGAAATACATGGGCTTGATACACCACCACTGCCTAAGGTGCTAGAGGTAAATTCTCTTATGAAGTTCAACGAAAATGATAATCCTCACAATATGCATCCTAGCCAATGCCTTTATGAGTTTGAAAACTACATTAGAAAACAAGACCACTTCGCAAATGTTATGGAACAATTGAAATATAATTCTGATATGATTGCTCGCTTGAGTGACTTGTTATTTAGAATCTCAAATGATGTTACAGGTGTTGGAAAACATGCTTTTATGGTTCAAACCCAGTTAGAACAAGTTGCTAGATCACAAAGAGAATTACTTGATGAAATAAATCATAATATACATGACTTTACTGTTAGAGTTGCAACTAGAGGAGGTAAAATGACTCAGGAACCACTTTATCCAGAGGGACACCCAAAAAAATCGAACAAGATTCGCAAAGAAATAACACTAGTGCACCTCGTCCTTCTAAAAAGAAAAATAAAAAGAAAAACGATAGGAGTTTGCATGCTTCTAGTGAATCTGAAATAGACAAACCTCCTGATAATGAAAATGAAACTTCTATCTCTGATGCTGAAACTCAATCTGGTAATGAACATCCACCTAGTGATAATGAAAAAGATAATGACGAGGTTCATGAAGACAGTCAAACAAATAATGATAAAGAACCAGATAATAATGTTGAGATAGAACCAGCTCTTGATCTTGATAACCCACAACCTAAGAATAAAAGATATGATAAAAGAGACTTTGTTGCTAGAAAACATGGTAAAGAAAGAGAACCGTGAGTTCAAAAACCTATGCCTTTCCACCCAAGTCAACTGAAAAGAAAGATGATGAAGAATTTGAACGCTTTGCTGAAATGCCGAGGCCAGTCTTTTTGCGTACTCGCTTGACTGATATCCTTAAAATGCCTCCTTATGCAAAGTATATGAAAGATATCATTACAAATAAGAGAAAAATACCGGAAGCTGAAATCTCCACTATGCTTGCTAATTATACTTTCAAAGATGGAGTACCTAAAAAACTTCGAGATCCGGGTATACCAACTATACCTTGCTCTATCAAAAAGAATTATGTGAAAACTGCTTTGTGTGATTTAGGAACTGGTGTTAGTGTTATGCCTTTCTCTTTATATAAAAGACTTGAATTGAATAAACTCACACCTACTGAAATATTTTTGCAAATGGCTGACAAATCAACTGCCATACCTATCGGTATCTGCGAGGATGTGCCCGTTGTTGTTGCTAATGTTACTATTTTGACTGACTTTATTATACTTGAGATGCCCAAGGACGACAACATGTCGATTATCCTTGGTACACCCTTCTTGAATACTGCAGGGGTTGTTATTGATTGCAACAAAAGCAAGATCACTTTTCATATTAATGGTAATGAGCATACAGTGCACTTTCCAAAGAAACAATTCCAAGTGAATGGAATTAATGTTATTGAAGAATCTCCGACAATCACTACTGGAAGTTTTCAAGTACCTCTACCTACTGTCAAAAAGAAATATGAAATTCTTATTGTTGGGGAAATGCATATCCCCATTGAGGTAACTTAGTGATTTTCAAAAGTTCTTCGGTTTCATGCTAATCCAAAGTGGATGTTAATAAGACCTGATCAACCTTATTAAAAAATCATTTTTGAGCGGTATGAAGTTGATGAATTTAGTAAGCACCACCTTCTGCCCTTACTTTTTTGTTTCCTATTTTTACTAGTTAAATAAAATAAAATAAAATGCCATGTTTTGTCTGTTTTCTGAATTTCCCGTGCAATAAAAAAATGACCCAAAAATAAAAGTTCTCAGAATGCTCTAAAAGTTTTACACGATTTTTTTTCTGAATATGTCTGAATTTCTGGTGCAAATAATACCAGAGGTAGGTGCACCAGGTGGGCACAACCCACCTGGGTGCGCCAAGACCCCCTGGCGCGCCCTGGTGGGTTGTGGTCCCCACGTGGGCCCCCTCACTTATCTCTTTAGCCCACATCATCACTTTCCTCCAGAAAAAAATTCTCCATTGCTCTCTCCCGTGTTCTTGAGCTCAAACCCACGGATTTCAATCTCTTTGCTCGAAGCTCCATTTCCGAAACTGTTTTGGGGGATTGTTGCTTGGTATGTGACTCCACCATTTGTCCAATTAGTTTTTTAGTGGTTTATATTTTTAATAATTAGCTGCTCTTGGTGCTGCTGTCGATGACCTTGCATGTTCAATTCTTAGTGTCCTAAGTAGTTTGAATGCTTTCTATGGCCTCTATGTATCCCTAGGAGTAGTTGCTATCAATTTTATAAACTTTCGCTGACAAATTTTTATCACCCCAAAAAATTTTATTTCCAGAAAATTGTATGTGGACATGATGAACCTATTTGGAAGGAGCTCTTCGAGGAGACGATCCTCAGGGGCATCTTCTAGTGACAGTTCTGCTCGCCGGTCTTATGTTGAACCAAGTGAAACTTCCACGCGTGATGCCGCCACCAAAACATGCTTATGGCCTGGTGGTGATTATATGGTGCATGTGGGCATTAAGGAAGAATTTGAGCAATATGTTCACAATGCTGGCCTCGGTCCCTACCTTTCAGATAAGTGTGAACAACGCCAACTTCTCATTAAGTCATTTGTCAAAGGATTTACATTTTTCCCTCGTGAGTCTAGGGTGTCTTTTAAGCTTTATGCTAATCCATTTACCATCTCATTGGAGAATTTTGCTTACCATTGTAAACTACCATTTTGGGGTTCGCTTGATGAACCACGAAGGCTGAGTACGAGTCTTTCTTGACTAGCCTTTGTTATGGTGAAAATAGGGGAGTAAGACAAGGAAGAATAAAGAGCATTCACTTTCTCGCAATTCAGTATCTTGCATTATTTAATGGGAAATGCATAGTAGGCAAGCAAGACTGTAGCATACTTTGTGCGCCAGACTTGAGCCTCATTCACACCACTCTCACTTGTGAATGGAATTATAACCTTGGAGCGATTGTTGCACGTAGACTTCATAATAATGCTAAAATTGGCTGGTTCTATGGGGAAATTTATGCCACACATTTGGCACGAGAGTTGGGTGTTTCACCTTTGCCCTTTGATCCTATCCCACGCACAAAGTATTTAGATTTTAAGGCTTTGAAAAGCCATAAGATCTTCAAAGGAAAAATTCATGATTTCACGTATAATTTGTTGTTTAACCAAACTTATGTTGTGCACACATATTTGCCTGCACTTGCTCTTTTTGATTATCACAAAAAGGGGAGATATTTTGTTCTTGAGAGCGAGGCCCGAGATCATAACACAACAGTGGTGGCAGCACGGCGTGCTGAGGCATCCGCACCAAGAGCCTTTGTGAGCTACCACGTAGACTACTACTCTCCAGGCTACTGACCAATTACCAACTTAGGCCAAAAGCCTAAGCTTGGGGGAGTACGTGTTCTCAGCGACATTATATTCGTGTTCATGCATATCATTCTGTTTGTCGGCATTCACACTTTTTCATTGTATAATCCATGCTTAGATTTATTTTCTTGCTTTCTTCTTGTGTGTTTGAAAAACTTTAGAAAAACCAAAAAAATTAGTTGTAGTAATTTACTTTCTTTGCATGCTTAGTAGTAGTATTAAAAAGAAAATCCAAAAAGATTTCCTTGTTCTTCTTTTGCTTGTTGGGAGCTTTCCCGTGTAAATAGTTTTTCTTGGTTTTTGCTTTTCCCTTTTATTTTTTTGTTCAAGAAAACCAAAAAATACAAAAATATTTCAGTGTGTTTCTCTGAACTTCTTTTCTTTTTATTCGAGTCTTACCAAGGAGAAGACCACGATGAAAATGTTGAGTGGCTCTTGTATGAATAATTGTTGAACTAATAAGAGCACATTTTACCTTGTCTTCTCCTGTTGAATAAAATGTTTGTAGATTCCAGCTTAGTCCACGACATTCTTGCACTATTATTATTTTCATATCGTTCAATCGTGCAAGTGAAAGGCAATAATGACGACATCCGATGAACTGGCCATGTCAGGGAGAAACTGGTATGAACTCGACTTGTTCTGTTTGTGTAAATATGTTTAACTCCATGATTCAGCCCATTATGATTAAACATGTTTGCAATGACAATTAGAGATTATAGTTTCTCATGCCATGCATAAGTAGCTGGGAGTGAATAATGATTTATCTTGGATATCAACATAGCGTTAAAATGATTGTGATGTAGTATGATGATATGGTATCCTCCTCTGAATGTTCGAGTGGCTTGACTTGGCACATGTTCATGCATGTAGTTGAATCAAAACCAACATAGCCTCTATGATATTTATGTTCATGGTGTTCAAATCCTACTCATGCTAGAGTCCAATGTTACTTATGAATAATGCATGGTTATGGTCGTTGTTGCTCTCTAGCTGGCCGCTTCTCAATCTAAATTGCTAGCCTTCGCCTATACTAAGTGGGAATTCTGCTTGTACATCAAAAACATTGAACCCAAAGTTATTCCATATGAGTCCACCATACCAACCTATATGCGGTATTACCCTGCCGTCCTAAGTAAATTTGCATATGCCACCTCTAAAACTTCTAAAAATTATCCTTTTTGTGTGCCTGGATCGTTCATGGAACGACATGAGGTGGTCGGTATCTTCCATGCTAAGCTGGTTATTCTCAGGTCGAGTGTTTATTCACTCGCCATCGCACGAGAAAATGGGCGGTAGTAGGGATGCCCAATCCCAAACTGCAAACATGAAAAAGAGTTCATCTCTGAAATAATCAAACAAAAACTCCCAATGGAGTCAAAACCTTTACTTTTATCGCTTGGGAACCGCCACTAGCGTGCTTAGCATGGAAGATATTGATAACTGATGGTCGTGAAGTGAATAAAAAGGGTGCATGTCTCAAAATATCATTTATCTCTTTTTTTAAAATTGAGCTCTGGCACCTCTGCAAATCACTGCCTCCCTCTACGAAGGGACTATCTATTTACTTTTATGTTGTGTCACCACCTTCTAAAACAAGTGCCAGAAACTGAGTAGAGCACAACTGTCATGATTTATGCATTATGTGTAGCTAATGTTGGGTGCATCATGACTGGATCTTTTCTACCATGAATTACAATGTTTAGTCGCTGCTTGAACTTTGGAGGTGCTCTGCATTTATGTTTTGCGGTCTCAGAAAGGGCTAGCGAGATACCACTATTGTCATATTATATCATGGTTGTTTTGACAACGTGTTGCTGTTTGAGATATTTTATTATTGCTTGCTAGCTGATTATGTCATTGATATAAGTCATTATAATCTTTAAATGTTATTGTTGACATGGTTAGTTATAATGTTGGCTGAAAACCTGGGTGCTGTTTAAGCTTATTTATGCAAACAAGATCAAAAGAGTTCGTAAAAGTTTTCTTTCTCACTTTTAGTTTATCAACTGAATTGCTTGAGGACAAGCAAAGGTTTAAGCTTGGGGGAGTTGATACGTCTCCAACATATCTACCTTTTCTCACGTTTTCCCTCTTGTTTTGGACTCTAATTTGCATGATTTAATGAAACTAACCCTGGACTGACGTTGTTTTCAGCAGAACTACCATGGTGTTGTTTTCGTGCGGAAATAAAAGTTCTCGAAATCGAATGAAACTTTGCGAGGATTTTTTATATCAATAATAAGAATTTCTGGAGCCAAGACCTGCAGGAGAGGGGCACCTGGGTGCGGACAACCCACCAGGGCGCGCCCCCCTCTCCTAGCACGCCCAGGTGGGTTGTACCCACCTGGTGGCCCCGCAGACGACCCCCTGATACTATAAAATCACTGTTTCCAGAAAAAATCAGGGAGAAAGAATTATCCCGATCCACGAGACGGAGCCACCGCCAAGCCCTGTTCTTCCTCGGAAGAGCAGACCTGGAGTCCGTTTGGGGCTCCAGAGATGGGGGTCTTTGTTCTTCGTCATCACTAACCCATCTCCATCGCCAATTCCATGATGCACCCCACCGGGAGTGAGTAATTCCTTCGTAGGCTCGCTGATCGGTGAGGAGTTGGATGAGATTCATCATGTAATCGAGTTAGTTTTGTTAGGGCCTGATCCCTAGTATCCACTATATTCTTAGATTGATGTTGCTATGACTTTGCTATTCTTAATGCTTGTCACTTTGGGCTCGGGTGCCATGAACTCAGATTTGAACCGTTTATGAATTCATCATTATATCCATGTTTTAGATCCGATCTTGCAAGTTATAGTCACATACTACAGTTGTGATCTGAGAAGGTGGAGTGACAACAACTGGGCCCACTCTCGTTGATGACCGTAGTTTGAGGAGTCCATGTATTCACCATGTGTTAATGCTTTGTTCTAGTTCTCTATTAAAATAAGGCCTTAATATCCCTTAGTTTCCAATATGGACACCACTACCACGTGAGGGTAGGACAAAAGATGTCATGCAAGTTCTTTTAATAAAGCACGTATGACTATTTACGGAATACATGCCTGATACGTCTCTGTCGTATCTACTTTGCCAAACACTTTTGCCCTTGTTTTGTACTCTAACTTGCATGAGTTGAAAGGAACTAACCTGGACTGACGCTGTTTTCAGCAGAACTGCCATGGTGTTATTTTTGTGCAGAAATAAAAGTTCTCGGAATGACCTGAAAATCCACGGAGCAACTTTTCAGAATTAATAAAAAATATTGGTGAAAGAATTAGCGTCAGGGGGCCCACACCCTGTCCACGAGGGTGGGGGCGCGCCCCCTCCCCTAGGGCGCGCCCCGTGCCTCGTGGCCCCCCTAGACGTCCACCGACCTCAACTCCAACTCCATATATTTGCTTTCGCAAAGAAAAAATCAGAGAGAAAGATTCATCGTGTTTTACGATACGGAGCTGCCGCCAAGCCCTAATCTCTCTCGGGAAGGCTGATCTGGAGTCCGTTCGGGGCTCCGGAGAGGGGGATTCGTTACCGTCTTCATCATCAACCATCCTCCATCACCAATTTCATGATGCTCACCGTCGTGCGTGAGTAATTCCATCATAGGCTTGCCGGAAGGTGATGGGTTGGATGAGATTTACCATGTAATCAAGTTAGTTTTGTTAGGGTTTGATCCCTAGTATCCACTATGTTCTGAGATTGATGTTGCTATGACTTTGCTATGCTTAATGCTTGTCACTAGGGCCCGAGTGCCATGATTTCATATATGAACCTATTATGTTTTCATGAATATATGTGAGTTCTTGATCCTATCTTGCAAGTCTATAGTCACCTATTATGTGTTATGATCCGACAACCCCTAAGTGACAATAATCGGGATACCTCTCGGTGATGACTGTAGTTTGAGGAGTTCATGTATTCACTATGTGTTAATGCTTTGGTATGGTTGTGACGCCCCCGATTCAATCGTACACTAATCATGCACGCAAACGTGTACGATCAAGATCAGGGACTCACGGGAAGATATCACAACACAACTCTAAAACATAAATAAGTCATACAAGCATCATAATACAAGCCAGGGGCCTCGAGGGCTCGAATACAAGTGCTCGATCATAGACGAGTCAGTGGAAGCAACAATATGTGAGTACAGACATAAGTTTAAACAAGTTGGCCTTAAGAAGGCTAGCACAAACTGGGATACAGATCGAAAGAGGCGCAGGCCTCCTGCCTGGGATCCTCCTAACTACTCCTGGTCGTCGTCAGCGGGCTGCACGTAGTAGTAGGCACCTCCGGTGTAGTAGGGGTCGTCGTCGACGGTGGCGTCTGGCTCCTGGACTCCAGCATCTAGTTGCGACAACCAGAAAGAAAGGAAAGGGGGAAAAAGGGGGGAGAAAGCAACCGTGAGTACTCATCCAAAGTACTCGCAAGCAAGGAACTATACTACATATGCATGGGTATATGTGTAAGGAGGCCATATCAGTGGACTGAACTGCAGAATGCCAGAATAAGAGGGGGATAGCTAGTCCTATCGAAGACTACGCTTCTGGCAGCCTCCGACTTGCAACAAGTAGAAGAGAGTAGATTGAAGTCCTCCAAGTAGCATCTCCAAGTAGCATCTCCAAGTAGCATCTCCAGTAGCATCACATAGCATAATCCTACCCGGCGATCCTCGCCTCGTCGCCCTGTGGAAAAGCGATCACCGGGTTGTCTGTGGAACTTGGAAGGGTGTGTTTTATTAAGTATCCGGTTCTAGTTGTCATAAGGTCAAGGTACAACTCCAAGCCGTCCTGTTACCGAAGATCACGGCTATTCGAATAGATTAACTTCCCTGCAGGGGTGCACCACATAACCCAACACGCTCGATCCCATTTGGCCGGACACACTTTCCTGGGTCATGCCCGGCCTCGGAAGATCAACACGTCGTAGCCCCACCTAGGCACAACAGAGAGGTCAGCACGCCGGTCTAAATCCTATGCGCGCAGGGGTCTGGGCCCATCGCCCATTGCACACCTGCACGTTGCGTACGCGGCCGGAAGCAGACCTAGCAACCTCCATTACAAAGGAAGTTGCGTTAACGCAGTCCAACCCGGCGTGCGCCGCTCAGTCGCTGATGTCACGAAGGCTTCGGCTGATACCATGACGCCGAGATACCCATAACTACTCCCGCGTAGATGGTTAGTGCGTATAGACCAAATGGCCAGACTCAGATCAAATACCAAGATCTCGTTAAGCGTGTTAAGTATCCGCGAAGGACGAACAGGGCCAGGCCCACCTGTCTCCTAGGTGGTCTCAACCTGCCCTGTCGCTCCGCCACAAAGTAACAGTCGGGGGCCGTCGGGAACCCAGGCCCACCTCTACCGGATGGAGCCACCTGTCCTTTCAGCCCCCTCATCAGAATCACTTGCGGGTACTCATCGAGCTGACCCGACTTTAGTCACCATCTGTATAGTATGTATGTATGTATAGTATATACCCGTGATCACCTCCCGAGTGATCACGGCCCAATAGTATAGCAAGGCAGACTGACAAGAATGTAGGGCCAATGATGATAAACTAGCATCCTATACTAAGTATTTAGGATTGCAGGTAAGGTATCAACAGATGTAGCAACAATGTCAGGCTATGCATCAGAATAGGATTAACGGAAAGCAGTAACATGCTACACTACTCTAATGCAAGCAGTCTAGAGGAGAATAGGCGATATCTGGTGATCAAGGGGGGCTTGCCTGGTTGCTCTGGCAAGAGAGAGGGGTCGTCGGTGACGTAGTCCATCACAGGGGCATCAGCATCGGTCTCGGTGTCTACCGGAGAGAAGAGGGGGAAGAAACAGTAAATACATAGCAAGCAAGAGCATAACAGGACAACAGGCAGAGCTAGACGTGTTCTAACGCGGTGCTACACGTTACCGGCGAAGGGGGATAACATCCGAGGATGTTTCCCCAGGTTTAGCATTTTCGGACAATTAAAAGGGAGGGGAAAAGTTCCATGTTTGCTATGCTAGGGACGTGTGGCGGCCGAACGGTCTGCATATTCGGATTCGTCTCGTCGTTCTGAGCAACTTTCATGTAGAAAGTATTTTCATATGAGCTACAGTTTATTTTATATGATTTTCTAAAGTTTAATCATTTTTAGAATTTATTTAACTATTTAATTCTAACATTATCCAGAATAGTGCACGCTGACGTCATCGTGACGTCAGCATGACGTCAGCAGCCAACAGGGGGTTGACTGGGTCAAACTGACGTGTGGGTCCCATATGTCATGGACTTAGATTAACTAAACATGTTAATTAGCTTAATTACATTGATTAGGTTAACTAATTTTAATTAGCTTAGCTAAACAACAGTAATTAACTTAATTAATTCACTAATTAATTAATGTTTATTTATTTATTTATTTTATTAACTTCTTTTTCTATTTAATATCGTTCCAGGGGCGTGGGCCCCGTTTGTCATAGGCCTTAGGGGCCTTAGCGGGCGCCAATGTTAGCGGGCTCGGGCGGAACGGGTGCGGGAGCACCCGAGCGGGCACTCGCCCGCAGGGCGGAACGAGGCCGCCGGGGAACTGACGGCGGGGCAAGCCGGCGCGGCTAGCCAGGGCCACGGCGGGCGGAGGCGAGGGTTCAGGGGGGGCTGCAGCCGCAGGAACTAGCCGGTGGCGACGGCAGCATGGCGCAGGGGGGCGCAAGGGCTGCTACCAACAACAGCAGGAGATAGCAGCGAGCGGGGCGCCATGGTGTGCACCGTGGCAGCGGCAAGGCTTGGCCCCGACCGAGGTGTAGGGAGCGAGCGGAGCGCCGGAGTGCGCGGGGTGAGCGCGTGAGTGGCATGGCGCGCGCGACCAAGGGGTGGCGCGACTGGTGGTCAGGGGGGCGCGAGCACGCGGGCCGGTGAGGCCGCTGGCGAGCACGGGGGCTCGCAGGTGCGGGATGGCGGGTATGGCGACATCGAAACGGGGAAAGAGAGTGCGAGGAAAGGGAGGCCGTGGCCTCACCGGCATTGCAGAGTCGAGGGTCGACGAGGCTCGATGGAGCCTTTGGGGAGGAGGACGGGGACGACTCAGCGGAGAGGTAGCAGGCCGGCGGGGAGGCTGTCTGGCGATGGTGTTCGGCAAGGTGGCGGGGGCGCCGGTGACGGAGAGGACCGCGGCGACGGCGTCCAGCGATGGTTCGCAGGGGGGTCGAGCGGCTTCGGGCTCGGGCGATCCGACGGGGAAGAAGACGAGGAGGTGTTCCGGCGACGGGGTGGCTCCGGTGAAGCAGTGGCGGGACGAGGCGGCGACGATGGAGTTCCGGCGTGTGACGAGCGGGTGGGGCGCGTCCT
>NC_041391.1:378925153-378969629 GCF_002162155.2 Triticum dicoccoides | reverse complement strand
GGTTAGGGTTTGACCGGGGAGTGGGTTATGGGGAGTGGGTGGGCTGGCCTGGTGGTCCGATTGGGCTGCCGGCTGGGTGGGATGGGCCGACGCCCATGGGGAGGGGGGGTTCATTTGTTTTGTTTTGTTTTCACTTTTGTTTTTCTTATTTATTTTACCTTTTCTGTTTTAGTTTTGTTTCCTATAATTTTACTTTTGGTAAAAATACACTTAGTATCTAAATTAGTATTTCAGCTCAGTCCATAGCCACAAAAGGTCTAGTCCTCACATAAATTAGTTTGAAATTTTATTAATTACAAAAGGCATTTAAATAATTGTTTTTGCTACTGTTTTATTCATCTTGTAGTATTTAAACATTTTGTATAGGTGTGGTTTCTCCACCATAATCATCTATGATTTATTTGCTACAATTTGAACATTTTAGATTTGATAATTGAAAACTTTTATTGTTTGACTTCAATTTAAATTTGAATTCAAATCGGTTTCGAACTAACACGAAGTTAGCAACAGTAACCGAGGTGACGTGGCATCGTTAACGCGGGATTACTGTAGCCTAATTATCCGGGCGTCACAATGGTACTCTATTAAAAGGAGGCCTTAATATCCCTTAGTTTCCATTAGGACCCCGCTGCCACGAGAGGGTAGGACAAAAGATGTCATGCAAGTTCTTTTCCATAAGCATGTATGACTATATTCGGAATACATGCCTACATTACATTGATGAGCTGGAGCTAGTTCTGTGTCACCCTATGTTATAATTATCCATCACTGATCCAATGTCTACGAGCTTTTCACATATTGTGCTTTGCTTATTTACTTTATCGTTGCTACTGTTACAATTACTACAAAACTGCTACTGTTACTTTTGCCACTATTACTGTTACTTCCATACTACTTTGCTACTAAATACTTTGCTACAGATACTAAGTTATCCAAGTGTGGTTGAATTGACAACTCAACAGCTAATACTGGAGAATATTCTTTGGCTCCCCTTATGTCGAATCAATAAATTTGGGTTGAATACTCTACCCTCGAAAACTGTTGCGATCCCATACTTGTGGGTTATGAAGACTATTTTCTGGCGCCATTGCCGGGGAGCATAGCTCTATTCTTTGAGTCACTTGGGATTTATATCTGCTGATCACTATGAGGAACTTGAAAGACGGAAGAACTAAGATTTATCCCTCAACTACGAGGGGAGGTAAGGAACTGCCATCTAGCTCTGCACTAGATTCTCCTTCTGTTATGAGTAAGCTTGCGACACCTAAACCTGCTTCTGCTATTAATTCTGATATGTCGCATGTTATTGATGATGCCACTTCTACTATGCATGATACTTATGATGAAACTACTTCTGTGCTTGATACTACTGTGCCATTAGGTGAATATCTTGATGAACAACTTGCTAGGGTTAGAGAGAATGAAATTATTGAAATTGATATTATTGAAGATAGTGATGATGAAGGTTCTCCCCCTAAATATGAATTGCCTGTTGTTCCTGAGGGTTTTGTTATGGATGAAGAAACTACTAGAGATATTCTTGCTTGCAATGATAGATCTGATCTTAAGAAGTTATTAGCTAAACTAAAACAGAAATCTCTAAATGCTAGAATGAAATATGACCCTGCTTTTGCTACTTCACCTATCTTTGTGACTGATAATGATTATGAATTCTCTATTGATCCTGAGATAATTACTTTGGTTGAATCTGATCCTTTTTATGGCAATGAATCTAAAACTGTTGTGGTACATTTTACTAAGTTAAATGATATAGCCACCCTGTTCACTAATGATGAGAAATCTTGCTACTATTATATCCTTAAGATATTTCTATTCTCATTAAAGGGTGATGCTAAAACTTGGTTTAATTCTCTTGATCCTGGTTGTGTGTGTAGTCCCCAGGATATGATTTATTACTTCTCTACTAAATATTTTCCTGCTCATAAGAAGCAAGCTGCCTTGAGGGAAATATATACTTTTGTGCAAATTGAAGAAGAGAGTCTCCCACAAGCTTGGTGGAGGCTTCTCCGGTTACTTAATGCTTTGCCTAATCATCCTCTTAAGAAAACTGAAATACTTGATATCTTTTATAATGGACTAACTGATGCTTCCAAGGACCACTTGGATAGTTTGCTAGTTGTGCTTTTAGGGAAAGAACAGTCGACCAAGCTGAATTGCTATTGAATAATATGTTGACTAATGAAAATAATTGGACTCTTCCTGAGCCAATTCCTGAGCCAACTCCTAAACCAACTCCGAAGAAGAGGGGAGTTCTATTTCTCAGTCCTGAAGATATGCAAGAGGCAAAGAAATCTATGAAAGAAAAAGGTATTAAACTGAAGATGTTAAGAATTTACCTCCTGTTGAAGAAATACATGGTCTTAATATACCACCTATTGAAGAAACACATGGTCTTGATAACCCACCACAGGTAGTAAAGGTAAATTCTCTCTATAGATATGATAAAGTTGAAATACCGTCTACTAAGTTTCCTAGACAATGTTTGGATGAATTTGATGACTTTATGGCTAGACAAGAAAATTTCAATGCTTATGTTGGTAGACAATTAAAGAGTAATGCTTATATGATTGGACACTTGAGTGATTATATGGCCAGAGTTAAAGGTGAACTTAAACTCATTAGTAAATATGCTTCTATGGTTACCACTCAAGCAGAACAAGTACTTAAAGCTCAAAGTGATTTTCTCGATGAATTAAATAATAAACATGATTTTGCTGTTAGAGTGGCTACTAGAACTGGTAAAATGACTCATGAATCTTTGTATCCTGAAGGCAAACCTAAGAGAATTGAGCAAGATTCTCAGAGAAATAATTCAGATGCACCTAGTCCTTCTAAAAACAAGAAAAAGAAAAATGATAGGACTTTGCATGCTTCTATTGAACCTGTTGTAGACACACCTGAGAATCCCAATGATATTTCTATTTCTGATGCTGAAACACAATCTGGTGATGAACATGAACGTAGTGATAATGCTAACGATAATGTTCATATTGATGCTCAACCTAGCAATAATAATGATGTAGAGATTGAACTTGCTGTTGATCTTGACAACCCACAATCAAAGAATCAACGTTATGATAAGAGAGACTTTGTTGCTAGGAATCACGGTAAAGAACCATGGGTTCAGAAACCCATGCCTTTTCCTCCTAAGCCATCCAAGAAAAAGGATGATGAGGACTTGGAGCGCTCTGCTGAAATGATTAGACCTATCTTCTTGCGTATGCGCTTAACTGATATGGTTAAAGTGAATCCTTATGCTAAGTATATGAAATATATTATTACAAATAAAAAAAAGTACTGGAAGCTGAAATTTCCACCATGCTTGCTAATTATACTTTTAAGGGTGGAATACCTAAGAAACTTGGAGATCCAGGAGTACCCACTATACATGCTCCATTAAAAGAAACTATGTTAAAACCGCTTTATGTGATCTTGGAGCCGGTGTTAGTGTTATGCCTCTCTCTTTATATCGTAGATTTGAATTTAATAAGTTGACACCTACTGAAATATCTTTGCAAATGGCTGATAAATCAACTGCTATACCTGTCGGTATTTGTGAGGATGTGCCTGTTGTGGTTGCAAACGTTACTATCTTAACGGACTTTGTTATCCTTGATATTCCCGAGGACGATAGTATGTCGATTATCCTTGGTAGACCCTTTTTGAATACTGCAGGGGCTGTTATTGATTGCAACAAAGGCAATGTCACTTTTCATGTTAATGGTAATGAGCATACGGTACACTTTCCGAGGAAACAACCTCAAGTTCATAGCATCAATTCTGTTGGAAAAATTCCAACTATCATTATTGGAGGTTTTGAATTTCCTCTTCATACTGTCAAGAAGAAATATGATATTCTTATTATTGGGGATGTGCATATCCCCGTTGAGGTAACTTAGTGTTATTCGAAATTTCTCCGGTTCCATGTTATTCGGATTGAGTTAGTTAACAAGACTTGATCAAACTTGTTAGTGGATTCCTTTTGATGATCATGAGATGGATGAAATTAGAAGGCACAACCTTCTGTACCCTCCTTTTACTTTCTGTTATTTAGATTAAATAAAGTAAAATAGTATTTTATGTCTATTTTCTGAATTATCCATGCAATAAAAAATACCCGAAAATAAAAGTTCTCAAATGCCCTGCAATAATATGATTTTTTCTGGAATATTTGAGAATATTTAGCACTGAGAACACAGCAGGGGGAGCTGGCACCTGGCCACAAGGGTCCAGGGCGCGCCCACCCCTACAGGGCGCGCCCCCTGCCTCGTGGGCCCACGATGGCCCCCCTCCACTTATTCCTGCACCCACACACTTCATCTTCCTCCCAAAAAAATCACCATCTAGCTCAAGCACGAGTTCTAGCTCACTTTGCTGCCATTTTCGATCTCCTTGCTCAAATCTCCATTCACAAAACTGCTTTGGGGGATCGTTCCTTGGTATGTGACTCCTCCAATGGTCCAATTAGTTTTTGTTCTAGTGCTTTATTCATTGCAAATTTTTGCTGCCTAGGTGACCCTGTTCTTGAGCTTGCATGTCAAATTTATGAGGTCCCAAGTAATTCTAATGCATGATATAGGCTCTAGGCACTTGTGGGAGTAGTTGCTATCTGTTTTGTTGAGTTTGATTCACTTTTATTTTGAGTTACTAAAAATTTGAGAAATTTTCAGAAAATGATTAAGAGATTTTTGAGGGGCTCTTCTAGCCAAGGCTTTAAGGATAAGCAATCTAAGAAGAATGAAAAGGCCAAGTATAACCTCCCCCGTGTGGCGGAAATACGACCGTGTGAATGGCCTTATGACGATTTCCTGAGAGCAGCCGGGATTTATGATGATTTTTATTCTTTGGCTGATAATGCGGGCCTCACCGACTTCCTCCACGACCAGGCTGAACAACCATTACCTCGTCTTGCCGGCAGACGTTTACGCGTACCGGGGCCAGACATCAGCTCTAGAGCCCGAGCCGGAACCACCACTGGACCCTTATCGTCCCTCATCATATTAGTGGGATCCGGAGGAGATCGCCAGCCAGTGGCAATATGATGACACTCCTCAGTACACCGGAGAGAGTAGCCATGATCCATGGGCATAGACCAACTTAGGCCAAAAGCCTAAGCTTGGGGGAGTACGTATTTCTCACCAACATTACATTCATGTTCACACACTCATTCTAGTCATCGGTGCTCATACTTTTTCATTGTACTATCCATACTAGGTTAATTTCTTTTTCTAGCTTTCTTCTTGTGTGTTTGATAAACCTTAAGAAAAACCAAAAAAAATTAGTTAGTTTAGTTTCCATGCTTGTAGTAGTAATTAAAAGAAAACCCAAAAAGATTTCTTGTTCTTCTTTTGCTTGTTGGGAGCTTTCTCGTGTAAATAGTTTTATTTCTTTTCTTTCCTTTGGGGGTCGAGAGGAGAATACCATGATGAAAATGTTTAAGTGGCTCTAATATGCATGATTGTTGATTTAACCTAGAGCCCATATTACTTTGTCTTCTCCCTTGAATTGAATGCTTGCAGATTCTAGCTTAGTCCAATGCACGTGCACTATTATTATTATACAAACTATTCGGTCATGCAAGTGAAAGACAACGATATATGATGGGCTGATTGAGATGAGAGAAGCTGGTATGAACTCACCCTCTCTTGTTTTGTAAATATGATTAGTTCATCATTCCTGATTCAGCCTATTATGAATAAACATGTTTGCAATGACAATTAGAGATTATAGTTGCTTATGCCATGCTTAATTAGCTAGGAGCTTATAATAGTTTACCTTGCGTGCCAACATGCTATTAAAATGGTTGTGATGTGGTATGATAGGGTGATATCCTCCTATGAATGAATTGAGTGACTCGACTTGGCACATGTTCACGCATGTAGTTGAAACAAAATCAACATAGCCTTCAGGATACTTATGTTCATGGTGGATTATATCCTACTCATGCTCGCACTCGGTGTTGATTAATTTTAATGCATGTTCATGACTGTTGTCGCTCCCTCAGTTGGTCGCTTCCCAGTCTCTTTCTAGCCTTCACCTATACTAAGTGGGAATACTGCTTGTGCATCCAAACTTCATAAACCCCAAATTATTCCATGTGAGTCCACCATACCTTCCTATATGCGTTATCTACCTGCCGTTCCAAGTAAATTTGTATGTGCCAAACTAACCTTCAAATGAAATTCTGTTTTGTATGCTCGAGCGGCTCATGTATCAACTAGGGCTGTCTGTATCTTCCATGCTAGGTGGGTTATTCTCAAGAGGAGTGGACTCCGCTCCTCATTCACGAGAAAATGGCTGGTAACCGGGATGCCCAGTCCCATGCTCAAATGAAATCAAAATAATTAAACAAAACTCCCCCAGGATTGTTGCTAGTTGGAGGCACCAGTTGTTTCGGGCAAGCCATGGATTGATGCTTGTTGGTGGTGGGGGAGTATAAAGTTTACCATTCTGTTTGGGAACCGCCTATAATGTGTGTAGCATGGAAGATATCAAGATCTCATAGTTGTTATGTTGACAGTGAAAGTATACCGCTCAAAATGTTATTCATCTCTATTTCAAAACTGAGATCTGACACCTCTACATCCCTGCTTCCCTCTACGAAGGGCCTATCTATTTACTTTTATGTTGAGTCATCACCCTCTTATTAAAAAGCACCCACTGGAGAGCACCGCTGTCATTTTCATGCATTACTATTAGATTATATATTGGGTATGACTATGACTGGATCTCTTTTACCATGAATTACAATGTTTAGTCAGTCATTTATCTTTAAAGGTGCTCTGCATTTATGTTTTGCGGTCTTTGAAAGGGCTAGTGAGATACCATCTTGTTATATCATATTATGATTGTTTTGAGAAAGTGTTGTCATCCGAGTTTTATTATTATTGCTCGCTAGTTGATTATGCCATTGATATGAGGACCTAAGTGTTATTGTGAATATGGTTAGTTCATAATCTTTGCTGAAAACTTGAATGCTGGCTTTACATATTTACGACAACAAGAGCAAACAGAGTTTGTAAAAGTTTTTCTTTATCACTTTCAGTGTATCAACTGAATTGCTTGAGGACAAGCAAAGGTTTAAGCTTGGGGGAGTTGATACATCTCCGTCGTATCTACTTTTCCAAACACTTTTGCCCTTGTTTTGGACTCTAACTTGCATGATTTGAATGGAACTAACCCGGACTGGCGCTGTTTTCAGCAGAACTGCCATGGTGTTATTTTTGTGCAGAAATAAAAGTTCTCGGAATGACCTGAAAATCCACGGAGCAACTTTTCAGAATTAATAAAAAATACTAGCGAAAGAATTAGCGTCAGGGGGCCCACACCCTGTCCACGAGGGTGGGGGCGCGCCCCTGCCTCGTGGCCCCCCTGGACGTCCACCGACCTCAACTCCAACTCCATATATTTGCTTTCGCGGAGAAAAAAATCAGAGAGAAAGTTTCATCGCATTTTACGATATGGAGCCGCCGCCAAGCCCTAATCTCTCTCCGGAGGGCTGATCTGGAGTCCGTTCGGGGCTCCGGAGAGGGGGATTCGTCGCCGTCGTCATCATCAACCATCCTCCATCACCAATTTCATGATGCTCACCGCCGTGCGTAAGTAATTCCATCGTAGGCTTGCTGGATGGTGATGGGTTGGATGAGATTCACCATGTAATCAAGTTAGTTTTGTTTGGGTTTGATCCCTAGTATCCACTATGTTCTGAGATTGATGTTGCTATGACTTTGCTATGCTTAATGCTTGTCACTAGGGCCCGAGTGCCATGATTTCAGATCTGAACCTATTATGTTTTCATGAATATACGTGAGTTCTTGATCCTATCTTGCAAGTCTATAGTCACCTATTATGTGTTATGATCCGACAACCCCGAAGTGACAATAATCGGGATACTTCTCGGTGATAACCGTAGTTTGAGGAGTTCATGTATTCACTATGTGCTAATGCTTTGTCCCGGCTCTCTATTAAAAGGAGGCCTTAATATCCCTTAGTTTCCATTAGGACCCCGCTGCCACGGGAGGGTAGGACAAAATATGTCATGCAAGTTCTTTTCCATAAGCATGTATGACTATATTCGGAATACATGCCTACATTACATTGATGAACTGGAGCTAGTTCCGTGTCACCCTATGTTTTAAATATTACATGAGGAATCACATCCGACATAATTATCCATCACTGATCCAATGCCTACGAGCTTTTCACATATTGTGCTTTGCTTATCTACTTTACCGTTGCTACTGTTACAATTACTACAAAACTGTTACTCTTACTTTTGCCACTGTTACCGTTACTTCCATACTACTTTGCTACTAAATACTTTGCTGCAGATACTAAGTTATCCAGGTGTGTTTGAACTGACAACTCAATTGCTAATACTTGAGAATATTCTTTGGCTCCCCTTGTGTCGAATCAATAAATTTGGGTTGAATACTCTACCCTCGAAAACTGTTGCGATCCCCTATACTTGTGGGTTATCAATGCCTACATTATATCGATGAACTGGAGCTAATGCCGTATCGCCCTAGGTTATAACTATCACATGATGAATATCATCCAACAAGTCACCGATCCAATGCCTACGAATTTATCTTATATTGTTTCTGCTAAGTTACTAATGCTGCTGCTATTGTTACACTTGCTACAAAATACTGCTATCACTATTACTGTTGCTATTACTACTGCTGCTATCATCAAGACTATCATACTACTGTGCTACTAATCACTTTGCTGCAGATAATTAATCACTAGGTGTGGTTGAATTGACAACTCAGCTTCTAATACCTTCAAATATTCTTTGGCTCCCCTTGTGTCGAATCGATAAATTTGGGTTGAATACTCTACCCTCAAAAACTGTTGCGATCCCCTATACTTGTGGGTTATCAGTGAGTGATGCCAGAATCAACAAGTCTGGAAGAGAGACAACATTGAGGCAATAATCTTGGCAGTAATTCTTGAGATCAGCCCCGCACACCATACAAGGTGATGCTATTAATCCGGTCACTGTCTGGTATGATCAACAACAGTATTGAGATCTGTATAAGCACACGTTAACCGGATAAATATCCTAAGGCTGAAGGCATGAACAAGACCAAGGTATGGTTGCAAGGTATTGCACATGACAATACTCAGGGCCACAAAAATAATCAAGGATATATAAGGCCCCGGTCTTTCAGTTAAGGATCCAGATAAAGAAAATAATAATGAAAGAGCAAGACCGACAATACATGTATGCCGATTATTGTGTGAAAAATGTGGTATGTATGCCCAAGACAGTCTGATATTTCATATCAAATACTAAGTGGAGATACGCCTCAAAGGTGTATTTCATTACGGTAAGGACCTCACATCAAGGCAACTAGCTCGGTCCACAGTATGCTCGGAGCTGTCAGCATTGAATACCCGAGTCTGTCAGGTCGGACCCAAGGACAGTTAAATATATTTACCTTAGTAACTATGCTGAAGCATCGCACGACCCATTATTCCCTTGGATATACCGGCAAAATGCGAGCACATTCTTTGAGGATTGCTATCTCTCACATATGGGAAGCAATTAAATAATAGTCTGCCAGGAATGAAATTCTTTGCCAAGATCACTGCCAGTCAAGTCTGCAAAGGTTATCATCAAGAGAAGGTGCATTTTTCTATCAGTCAAGTCAAGCGACAATTAACCCTTTGGTACAAATTGGATACTCAAGACAGTGAAGTCAGGCAAGAAAAGTCAAAAAACTCCTGCAAGATGTCAGAATCCATCAGAAAGACAAGTATGATTCCTATCACTGCTTTGAACCCAGAAGGTATGCATATATTCAAGCAGTCTGATATCTGGATAGAGGAGATTCCTAGTTCCACGAGAAGATGTTTTCCCAACCCCGTGGAATATTCTCGGTACTCGATACAAGAAAAACATCTCCAGCAAGGATCAGTATCGAGAAGGACACCTATGGCAGTAATGATAATCTTTCGGACTCCAGATCAGCCAGCAGATGTGAAGGAAAAATTTGAGTCAGTATTGAAAAGAACATATGAGGTAAGTCCTGTCAGAATGTGAGATACGGTGAAGCAAACCACCCCAGATCAAGGCAGTCAGTCAGATCCAATTCAGTGGGAATATTATATGAGAATGAATACAAGAAACCCGAGTTGGAAACGGTTTCTTCAAGTCAGAAAAATTATTTATCCCTGAGCACCCAAATCTCGAGGACGAGATTTCTTTAAGGGGGGAAGGTTTGTAATAGCCTGGATTTTGCCCTTTTCTTTTTCCAATGATTTTCTTGGATTTCTGGATTTGATTTGCTTTTTAGTGGCTACGTGGTTCCAAAACTTGGGAAGATCATGTCTTCCTAGGTTTTATAGTGGCTTGTCATCCCCAAAACCATCCTAGCTCATGCCATTTCCATCCTAGCCCAAATCCCAATATTCTTTTTATTGGGAATATTCCCTTTCTGATAAAGGAATTATCCTTTTTGCCCTAGGTTGTGAAGCAACCCATCTTTCCGTCTCTCCAAAAATCCCCAAATAATTCTCATAAATTGTTTGGGTCATATCTTGCTAAAATATGGCAAAACTTTTCATTGCCATGTTCAAAAATAATCATCCAATAATTCTTTTCCTATTCTGCCCTAAATGGCACTTTGTGAAGCAAGTGCTATTTATATTTGCTTGATTGACTCCAAACTTCTTGGACACCTTTTCCTATCCATATCATTGCCCTGTGCCAAATTTCAACCTCATTTTGCCTAGTAATTATTTTTCAATGATTTTACAAAGTTTCGCCCAGGAAGAACCTTTGTGAAGGAAGTATATTCTAGGCATGTCCAAATGAGATGAAACTTTGCCACATCCTTCATCTTATCAAATAATCACCCTCCAGCAAATTTGAGCTCATGTGACCTTTCTATGTGAGCACAGCTCCAAATCTTTGTTTATGGTCAGATTTTCAGTTTGTGTAGCAACTATATTTTATATTCCTTCATTTAAGCTGCAAATTTACGAGGACATTCTCTTATCCATATACACTTACACCGCCATGTTTTGGCTCAATCCATTACTCCATTTGCCCTATGGAATTTTTCCAAGTTTCTGTCCAGAGAGATGCTTTGTGAAGCAAGTGCTATTTTGGTTCATCCAAATGGCATGAAACTTTTTGAGCATCTTACTATCTTCAAATCATTGGGACATGACCAATTTCAGCTCAACTTGCATCTCCATGTGAGTGCATCATCCAAATATCTAATTCTGGCCATTATAGTGGTTTCTACAGCAAGTATCGTTTTTCTTCATCCTAATGAGCTGCAAATTTGCAGAGGTGATCATATTAGTGTGTGATCACACCATGCCAAAGCCTAACCTCTGCCTCCTTCTGTGTTTGTCTCCCTTCAGCACAAACACCTTGCTTCCACAATCTTTTCGCTCCTCCTCCAAATCACTTCTTTGCCCCTGGACCGATTGTTTTTCTCATTTTGACTAAGGGCAGCAGTGTCTATGTCCCAGACATGATTTGGCCGCTCAAAGTGCATTGTGTGCGCCAGCTCACGCGGTGACCATGGGTCATGACCAGCCAAACGCGCGCTCTGGAGTGTTCCCTCCCCTATTCCCGTCGCCTTCCTCCGTGTCTCGACCTTCATTCACGTCCTGGACGTTCCCTGTGATTGACTCAGTCACCCCGTGCTCGGGCCCCCTCCTGTTTCACCAGTGTTTACTCTCCCTCGAGCTTGCCCGTTACCTGCCTCCTCTGTCACCTCCATTGGCATGGAGCTGGAGCTCTCTAGAGCGTCCCTGAGCCCTCCTCCGCGCCTATATAAGGACCCCTAGGCTCTCCCACAGCTCCCAAGCCTCTCCCCAAGCCTTCCCGACCACCGGAGCAGCCCTTCTCTTCATTGTTTCCCTCCTCATCCGCCATGGCCGCCCCGGTCTAGCTCAGGGTCGAGCTGCTCAGGCCCCCTCTAGCCTCCCCTCCACGTCCACGGCCACCCCCTCTTCCCCGCAAGCCTCCCGGACCCCTCAACCCTCGCCGGAGTGCCCTGCTCCAACAATCACCACCACTACCAACCTCCTCAGCCTCCCCTTGGTCCTCCACCGCCCCCGCATCCTCCTCTCCTCCCGCGGCCATCTCCTCCCCGAACGGGTGCGGTGATGCCCTGCGGTCCCGCCGGTGCCCTCGGCCGGGCCGGGGATCACCATAGCTGTCCGGCCCCTTGGTCTCTTCCCTCCCCTGCCGCAGCTCTGCTTCACGCGAGGCACAGGTGCGGGAGGAAGAAGACACGATCGATCGGCCCCTCCCCCTACTCATGGACCCCACCAGTAAGTGGAACAAGCCCGGGCCCATTCTGTTTTAAGTGGAGACAGTTTTTCCGCGAATACGCTTTCGAAGTTAGAAAGCGTAATCTGGATCTAGTTCGGCTGAAATACATTTTACTTACATGAAGGCATATTTATGAAATGGCATTTTCATTTTTGTCCGCCGCCGGCCGAATCTGAACGTTCACTGTTTAGTCACTTTTCTGCCTCAAAAGTGAACGACCATAACTATGCAACCGTAACTCCGATTGAGGTGAAACCAATGCTCACGTCTTCGTCTCGTCGAGATCTTTCTGTTGGCAACATTTTCACTAGGTGGACCCATAGTGAAAATGACCATTTTCCCCTTGCTTCTAATCAGCCCCCTCCGAGAGAGAACCGTCCAACATTTCATTTCCGCGGCTTCACCGCACCTCTTCCCGGAGTCTCCGTCACCCCTAGGCAAACCACTGATACGACTCCAACGTATCTATAATTTTTTATTGTTCCATGCTATTATATTACCTGTTTTGGATGTTTATGGCCTTTACTCTGCACTTTTATATCATTTTTGGGACTAACCTACTAACCGGAGGCCCAACCCAAATTGCTGTTTTCTTGCCTATTTCAGTGTTTCAAAGAAAAGGCATATCAAACGGAGTCCAAACGGAATGAAAACCTTCGGGAGAGTTATTTTTGGAACGGAAGCAATCCAGGAGACTTGGAGTAGACGTCAGGGCAGCTTTGAGGTGGCCACAAGGCAGGGAGGCGCGCCCTACCCCCCTGGGCCCCTCGTGGCTCCACTGACCGACTTCTTTCGCCTATATATGTCCATACACCCTAAAAACATCGAGGAGCACAATAGATCGGGAGTTCGGCCGCCGCAAGCCTCTGTATCCACAAAAAACCTCTCGGGATCCCGTTCCGGCACCCTGCCGGAGGGGGAATCCATCACCGGTGGCCATCTTCATCATCCCGGTGCTCTCCATGACGAGGAGGGAGTAGTTCACCCTCGGGGCTGAGGGTATGTACTAGTAGCTATGTGTTTGATCTCTCTCTCTCTCTCTCTCTCTCTCTCTCTCTTGTGTTCTTGAGATGATACAATCTTGATGTATCGCGAGCTTTGCTATTATAGTTGGATCATGTTTCTCCCCCTCTACTCTCTTGTAATGGATTGAGTTTTCCCTTTGAAGTTATCTTGTCGGATTGAGTCTTTAAGGATTTGAGAACACTTCATGTATGTCTTGCATGTGCTTATCTGTGGTGACATTGGGTATCACGTGATCTACTTGATGTATGTTTTGGTGATCAACTTGTGGGTTTAGTGACCTTGTGAACTTATGCATAGGGGTTGGCACACATTTTTGTATTGAATCTCCGGTAGAAACTTTGGGGCACTCTTTGAAGTCCTTTGTGTTGGTTGAATAGATGAATCTGAGATTGTGTGATGCATATCGTATAATCATGCCCACGGATACTTGAGGTGACATTGGAGTATCTAGGTGACATTAGGGTTTTGGTTGATTTGTGTCTTAAGGAGTTATTCTAGTACGAACTCTATGATAGATCGAACGGAAATAATAGCTTCATGTTATTTTACTACAGACTCTTGAATAGATCGATCAGAAAGGATAACTTTGAGGTGGTTTCATACCCTACCATAATCTCTTCGTTTATTCTCCGCTATTAGTGACTTTGGAGTGACTCTTTGTTGCATGTTGAGGGATTATATGATCCAGTTATGTTATTATTGTTGAGAGAACTTGCACTAGTGAAAGTATGAACCTTAGGCCTTGTTTCCTAGCATTGCAATACCGTTTACGCTCACTTTTATCGCTTGATACCTTGTTGTTTTTATATTTTCAGATTACAAAAACCTATATCTACCATCCATATTGCACTTGTATCACCATCTCTTCGCCGAACTAGTGCACCTATACAATTTACCATTGTATTGGGTGTGTTGGGGACACAAGAGACTCTTTGTTATTTGGTTGCAGGGTTGTTTGAGAGAGACCATCTTCATCCTAGGCCTCCCACGGATTGATAAACCTTAGGTCATCCACTTGAGGGAAATTTGCTACTGTCCTACAAACCTCTACACTTGGAGGCCCAACAACGTCTACAAGAACAAGGTTGTGTAGTAACATCAAGCTCTTTTCTGGCGCCGTTGCCGGGGAGGTGAGTGTTTGAAGGTATATCTTTAGATCTTGCAATTGAATCTTTTTGTTTCCTGTTTTATCACTAGTTTAGTCAATAAAAGAAAACTACAAAAAAATGGAATTGAGTTTGCCTCATACGCTTCATCTTTTTAATATCTTTCATGAAAATGATGGAAAGGAAAATTGTGCTCAAGTGCTATAAGAAGAAGTCTATAAAATGTTTGGTACTAAATCTTCGAATGATGAGCATGATTGCAATGTTGTTAGTATGAACTCTTTTAATATCCATAGTACTAATGATGATTGCACTAGTCATGATGAAAATGTCTCTTATAAGCATGTCAACTTTTGTGGAATACATAGAGCTTGCAAGTACACACCGAATAGGGAAGATAGATTTTGCAAGAGGCAAAAGTATTTAGAAACTAAATGGTTGCAAGAAAGGCTAGATGATTGTGGTGAAAGATTCAATATTTATCGCCATCCTTGTGAACTTTGCAATGAACATGGTCATTTAAAGCTCCAATACTGTTTGTTTCATGATCAAATCGTGTCCAAAAATTGTGATAACTTGATTACCCTTGAGCATCATAAAGAGCTTAGTATTCTTTTGGGGTATGAAGAAATGAAACGTATAACTGAGGGTATTCCAAAATTTAATCTTGATAAATTCCTTGATTTTGATCTAGAAGAAATTTTAATGTATTGTACGGTAAATTGCATTAAAAATCCTTATATTGCCAATTACATAAAGAAAAGTAAGCAAATAGAGGATGAATAGAATACTAATGAAAGGGAAGAGACTTCCCAATATCCTCCTATTATTTCTTATGATGAATCAGGTAACGAGGAGGAGCCTTCTATTCAACCAATCTCATTAATAAGGAGCTCCAAAAAGAGGGTTAACCCCACACATGATGTGTAGAAGAAAAAGAAAAGACGGAGAAGCAAAGGTAAAAAGGTATCCCTCTCAAATGATGTTGCTCCTACTACTCATTGTGATGATGATGAAAGTGTGTTATATCGACTAGAGGGGGGGGGTGAATAGGCGATTTTTATAAATTCTTCACTGAGGAATTTGCCGGTGAGGAAATTCCTTAGCGAAGAACTACTTGCAGCGGAATAAGTACTCAGAAGTAAGCATAACAGAAGACATGCACAATCATTATGATGAAATGAAGACAATCACAGAGTACAGAAAGCATAAACACAGGATAACACAAGATGAAGACAAACAGACTGAAGAAATTGAACTAAGGAGTCTTCAGTCAGAGTCTTCAAACACATATATGAACAACTACTCAACACAGTAGTGAGGACATGAAAGAGTTGAGGAAATAGAACCAGTAAGGTTGGTGAAGACAATGATTTGGTAGACCAGTTCCAACTTCTGTCTCAGTTGTACGTCTGGTTGGAGCGGCTGAGTATTTAAACTCGAGGACACACAGTCCCGGACACCCAGTCGCTGAGCACGCAGCTCAGGACACCAAGTGCTCACCGTATTCTCCTTGAACTAAGGTCACACAGACCTCGTCCAATCACTCGTGGTAAGTCTTCAGGCGACTTCCAAACCTTCACAGACTTTGGTCACTCGGCGATCCACAATTCCTCTTGGATTCTCTAGACCATGATGCCTAACCGTCTAGAAGAAGCACAGTCTTCAAAGGTAACAAGCGTTGGATCCATGCAGGATCAATCTCTTCAGCGATGCTCAATCACTTTGGGTTTGTGGGTGTTTGGGTTTGGGTTTTCCTCACTCGATGATTTTCACTCGAAGTCCTCGGAGGATGGGTTGCTCTCAAATGACAAGTGCCAGTTTCTCTCGGAGCAGCCAACCAACTAGTGGTTGTAGGGGGCGGCTATTTATAGCCTAGGGAGCAGCCCGACATGATAAGACATAAATGCCCTTCAATGATATGACCATTATGTGGATAAGATATTTTGGGACAGCTGGCGCAAAGCACAGCAACGGTCAGAAATTTGACTCTCAAATTCCTCAGGGCTATCATGTTCCTCACTGTGTAGGCAATCCGCACTGGCGAATTCCTAACTCCTTAGTCAGAACAAATTCCTCAGCGACCAGAAGAGCTTCGTCTCTGTCACTGAAGAAATTGACCGAACTGTATGAGATTTCCAAAGGCTTCACTTGAAGGGATTGGTAGGTGTAGGATTTTGAGTTGAGCATCACATGGAAAATTTTCCTTAGTATTTCCTCGACCCCCTTTAACATTACGGTGTTTCCTATGACTCAAGAAAGAGAAAAACAAAACTATGAAAATGAAAGTCTTCAAGCTTCATATTCCTCGCATGAATATCAAGTCTTCACGGACACACCAATTTCTTCACTTTCAAAGTCTTCATGAAAGTCTTCAGAAATACCAAAATCTTCAGTCGAAGATATTCATTTTTAGGGGTCGACTTTCTCTGTAAATATCAACCTCCTCATAGATTTATAGACCTGTGTACACTCATAAACACATTAGTCCCTTAACCTATAAGTCTTCAATACACCAAAATCACTAAGGGGCATTAGATGCACTTACAATCTCCCCCTTTTTGGTGATTGATGACAATATAGGTTAAGTTTGCAACGGGGATAAACATATGAAGTGTAAGTACTGATATTGAGGAATTTGATTGCAAGATATAGAAGAACTCCCCCTGAAGATGTGCATAGTGAGGAATTTGCTTTTGAAGCAATGCACACTTGAAGAGTTGAATCATGGAGATCTCCCCCCTATATCTTGTAATTCATACATGCATTTGACATATAATATGAAGAATTTGAAATGCATGATGAAATATGGTGCCTGAAGAGATTCAGCATGCGAGCAATAATATTAACGAGGAATAAGCATGCAAAATTAGAGCATAGTGCATCAAAAGTATCAGAGCACCATCGGGTTTAAGATTACAACTCGATCGAATAAAAGTTTCAGAAGAGTGAGAGTTGTAACTTAACAAAAAAAACGCCCATATAATAGACCCGCTTGAAGACTAACTCAGATTTCTCCCCCTTTGTCATCAAATGACCAAAAGGATCAAAACTGAGGACTAACGCCCCTGAAGATTATCAAGTTGATGGAGGAGCGCCAGCGTTGTCGTGGTTGGTTGTCGTAGTAGGGCCTGCTGCAGTGTCGTCCAAGTCTTCATTTTCATTAGTGGCGCGCGATAAAGAATATGAGTTGGCTTCCAAGGAAGGAACCTTGACCTTCTTGAATTTCTTCATTGGAGGTGCCGACTAGTCAAATTCTTTCTTGAGACCCATGCTCTTCAGATCATCTGCGCTGTAGATATGAGATAGAACAACCCAGGTACGGTTGAAGGTTTCATGGAGGTAGTATTGGTTCTTCCTCACTGCATTGTGGGTTGAGGTCATGTTGTGAAGAATTGAACCAAACTGACGCTTGACCCATTTGTGATTGCGATCAACTTTCTGATGAAGACTGAGGAGTAACTCACGATCAATCATCACCCTGGGTGCTGTTGCTTGAGGAATTTGCTTGGCAGAGGTGTTGGCGGTAGAATCATGTGTGGCAGACTCATCATTGGTGGAGTAAGATGCAGCCTTGCGAAATTGACCATCCAATGGACAAATGCCTTCATCTATCATAGCAGTTTCCTTGCCTTTGTCATCAGCTGAGGAATATTTCCTTTTGAGGACTTCAATTGGAGGCAAGAAACTGCCATGGTTCAGAGTATCAGCCTTATAATTGAGTGAAGACCTTGTCCTGATGAATTTCATAATCCATGGTGCATAAGGCTTCAGCTCAAACGGTGACATAGCAATATTGGCCAGAGTCCTCATGAAGAAATCATGGAAGTTAATGGGAACGCCATGAATAATGTTGAAAAGCATATTCTTCATGATGCCAACGACTTCTTCATCATTTGAGTTGTGGCCTTTGATAGGACTAATTGTCTTCGTCAGAATGCGATAGACAGTCCGTGGCACATACAGTAACTCCTTGACGAGGAATTTGGTTCGTGGGGCCTGCCCTGGCTTCAAAGGCTTCATCAGCACTTGCATGTAATGATTTGTAAGCTCAGGTTCGTTGTAGATGCAACGAGCACCATCAAGGGGAGGACTGAGTGGGAGGACACGAAGCAATTCAGTTGCTGGTGCCTTGTAGTGAGTATTATCAGACATCCAGTCCAGCACCCAAGTGTTCACATCTTCAGAATTTCCTGTGATGTGCAGCGTTGCATAGAATTGAAGAATGAGTTCTTCATTCCAATCACAGATGTCAATGCTGAAATTCAGTAATCCAGCATCGTGAAGAACACTGAGGACAGGCTCGAAGCACGGCAGAGATTCCATGTCCACGTGAGGAATGTGTGCATGCTCGAAGACTTTGTCTTTGTCGAATAGCACAGAGGAATAAAAGTTTGCTTGACTAGCAGTCCAGAAATGCCTCTTCCTTATGCGAGCAGAGTCATAGGGATTAGAATCAGTGAAGAACACATGCTCGTTGAAGAAATCAGCAGCCTTGAACTTCTGCTTCTTTGAGAAGGGATCCTTTGGCTTGGGCACAGGAGTGTCAGTGAGTTGCATCACAACCTACGGAATCACAATCTCAGGTTCTTTAGGCTGAGGAATTTCTGGTTCCTCTTCAGTGGCAGTCTGCATGTTCAGGGTATCAGCAGCAGCAGTTTCTTCAGCACTAGTGGCTGGAATTTCTTCACGCACAGATGAGGTGGGATGAGTTTCTTCAGAGCCCATTTGAACAGTTGGTGCACGGGACTGGGGTATTTGCTGTAGTGGAGTGAAGTGTGGGGAATTGGGATGCTGACTTTCCCAAAAGTCATCATTCATGACAGGCGTGGTGCATCCAATGTCCACGTCTTCATCTTCAAGTTCTTCCACGCCAGCCTCTTCAGCTGTGAACTGAGGCATGGGCGAGGAAGCAGCAGGAGTTGAAGGGATCGCATCCACTTCAATTTCTTCATCAATCTACTCTGACGAAGCAGCAGAATGATATTCTTCATCAGATCCGCTAGGGATCACATATTCTACACCATAAGGAACAAGTTCCTTTGAAGTCATGGTGGAAATCGGAACAGCATCAATAGGGTTCTCAAAAGAGCTGGTCATAGTCTTCATTTTCTTCGGAGCTGAAGAATCTGAAGCAGATGATGCTTTCCTTTTCTTCACTGCAGCTTTCTCTGCAGCCTTTGTCTTCCTCACATCTGATGCAGATGGAAGGGTAGGAATTGGGGTAGGCGCAGGAGGAGTTGAGGAATCTTGTTGAATTTCCTCAGGCGCAACTGATGCAGTTGCCCTGACTTCTTCAGTTTCTTCAGGCGCACCACTAGTGGATGCCCTGGCAGTTTCTTCAGCAGCTGGGATGGAGTCATCAGCTCTGGAACTAGCATTTTTTTTAGCAGGCTGAGAATCATCAGCGGTGCTGGCATGTTCGTCAGTTTGCTGAGCAGAGGCTTCAGCATGAGGAATTTCATGTTGCAATGGGTCTGCAACATTGGTGAACTTCTCAGTCAGTTTAACAAACCTGACTTTGGCTCCTTGCCAATCAGCATAATAGGAATTGAAGTTGTCGCTGAGTGTTTTGATCTCAGACTAGATCTTGAGGAGTTCATCAGGTCTCATTTTGACAACATTGTTCTTCAGGTACTTTTCTTTCCTGAACTGAGCCTTCTTGATTTGCCTGGCCTTCTCAAATTTCCATTTTTCTTCATTGATGAAGTGGGTCAGCACGTGACTTTGGCCAGGTGTCAGATGAAAATCAGGCATAGGAGTGTTTGGGTCCTTGTGTCAGAGATCAATGTAGTCGAGGATCACCTTAGGATCCAAAAGCAGTGGCACATTTGTGCCTTTGGCTCTAGCGGCCCTTTCTTGCCTGTCTCTGATGATATCTGCAAGTTCTTCATCATTAGCTTCATCGTCAGATGGCACATGGAAGGCAACTTGTTTCTTGTTCGGACTAGGCCGAGGACCTCGTCCAGCAATGGCCTTTGTCTTCAGCAGAGTGGGGCCTGATGAAGAATTTGGTGCAGCTGAGGAACTTGCTGAGACACCAGAGGCAATGGAGATGCCTGTAGTCCTTTGGCATGTGGCCAGGTGAACAGGTGTTGAGGACTTTGTCGGAGCAATTGAGGACTTTGGAGGAGCAGGAGCAGCATGAGGAATTGGCCGTGAGGGCTTTGAAGATACTGGCCGTGAGGGCGTTGCTGAGGAACTTGGCCGTGAGGGCACAGTTGATGAAGCACTTGGCTTGTGTGCGGGCTTCTTTGCCATAGATTTCCTAGGCTTATTAGAGGCCTTTGTGGCAGCAACAGCAGCAGAGTCTTCATTAAATTTCCTCACTGCTTCTTTGGATTGTCTAGACAACTTGGCTTGACGCCTGGCCCATTCTTTAGAAAAATCCTCACCACGCTTGATGCTGGTGGGATCAGCTACTTGGCCGGGTGCCAATGGAGCTCTTGGGCATGGAGGATTTAGAGAAAATTTCTTCATATACTTTGGAGTAACATATCTGTACTCCCTCCATTCTCTTGCCCATCTTCTTTCAATCCTCTGAATGCACTGCGCTGATTTTTGTTCTCTTTAATGAACTTGGCCTCATCAGGTGTGCAATAGTCCTTATAAATGTCATCAGGGATCTCGAAAGCAGTCATGACCTCAGGCTTCTTTCCTCCTTTCTGCGGTTTCTTACCTTCAACCATATTCTTCAGATGAGGAATTTGAACAATTAAACACTCTGAAGAAGTATGCAATTTTTCTTCAAGGAACGCTGCAAATGAGTTAAGTTGATGAGAACCTAGTGATTCGGCAGCGGACATGAGTACCTGTGAACAGAGTATAGTTGCGAGGAATTTGAAGAGGTCATATGCGTTCTCAGAAGGTTTTCAAAATGAACAAGTTTGAGGAATTTGACCAGATGAGTCTTGAGGAATTTCACTAAGTGTACTTTGTCTTAGGTTCCAGAGTTGTATAGATCTACGATCCACACAATTGAGGAATCTTGAAGAAAATGAAACTTAGGGAAACGAATCAAGAATAGATAATTTGTGAGGTGTTTTGTGTGTGAGAATTTGAAGAATAAAACACCTTTGAAGATTTTGTGGAGAAAATCTAAATCAAAGAGGGAACTAAAAGTAACTTTTAATTACCCTGGTTGAAGAACACGGCGAACTGATAAGAGTAGATTAGAAGCTCGTCAATTCAGATCTTCCACGCCCTAACTTGGCGGAGGAAGACAACTACGGCGGCGGCAGAGTGAAGATTTCCGTGGCCGGCGGGAGTACGACGACGACGAGGTCGAGGCAGTGAAGCTCTTCCTCTCCGGCGACGATGGAGTAGCGGCGGTGCTAGGGTTTGAGAAGCTCGAGTGCGGGAGAGAGCAGTTGAGCGGAGTAAAGGAAGTGAGGAAGGGTGAGGGGGTATTTATATTCACAGTGAAAAACTGTTCGCCCGAAGATTTAACACGAATGTGCCCCTGGCCCTTCTCATTCGCTTGACATGTGTCACCCACGTATTGAATAGTGGATATCGTGTTAGATCGTGGGTGAATAGATAAGTTTATCATGGGAAACGGGACGGTTTGAGCGGCAAAACCGAAATTTTTGGATAAGATAGGTTTTAAAGTTTCGTTCGCAATTTCTTCAGCTGACAAGGACACAGTGAAGATTTTGAACGAGTTTCAAATAGAACGCACATGAAGAATTTGTGAATTGATTGGGTTGAGTATAGCATAGAGGGGGAAGGGTCCGATCACATTCACTTAGCAGAAAATGCAACTTGAAGAAGTAGCCATAAGTGAATTCTGTAGAGGACATAAACCCATATATATATATATATATATATATATATATATATATATATATATATATATATATATATATATATATATAGCCAATGAAGAAAAACGACGGAAACAGTGAAGATTTTGCAAAGTTGAAGAATTTGAAAAAATGAAGAATTTCAAAACTGAGGAATAACTCAAATTGAAGATTTTCAACTTTGGTGGTGGCGTGACCCACCGTATAAGAATGATGATTTCAGACACCGCGTACAATTGTCGTAGGGTTCTGAGAATCAAATTCTTCATTAATTTCTTCACACTTAGAGTGTTATTCTTCATTGATTGAAGAAAACGTTTCCTTCATGTGTTGCACATCTAAGTCATCAATTTTGCATAAGTGTTAGGATGTGTGTCCTTTTCAAAGAACATCCGAAGACTCTAAGATATTTAGCTCACACCGCAACTTGCTAAATTTCTTCTCATCCAAGGGCTTTGTGAAGATATCGGCTAGCTGTTCTTCAGTCTTCACATGTTCAATAGCAATGTCGCCCTTCAACACATGATCACGAAGAAAGTGATGACGGATCTGAATGTGCTTTGTCTTCGAGTGCTGAACTGGGTTATGAGCAATCTTGATGGCGCTCTCATTGTCACAGTAGAGAGGCACGTTCTTCATGGTGATGCCGTAGTCCTTGAGAGTTTGCTTCATCCACAGCAATTGAGCACAGCAAGAACCAGCAGCAATATACTCAGCTTCAGCAGTAGACAGTGATACGCAGTTCTGTTTCTTCGAGGACCAACAGACCAGAGATCGTCCGAGGAAATGACATGTACCAGATGTTGACTTGCGATCCACACGATCCAGCATAGTCAGAGTCAGAATATCCAATGAGATCAAAAGTAGAACCCTTGGGGTACCATAATCCTAGTGTTGGTGTGTGAGCTAGATATCGAAGAATATGCTTCACAGCCTTATGGTGTGATTCCTTCCGTGAAGCTTCAAATCGGGCACACATGCAAACACTAAGCATTATATGTGGCCTAGATGCACATAAGTACAATAAAGAACCAATCATGGAGCGGTATACCTTGTGATCGAAGTCAATACCATTTTCATCAGTGCATAGATGGCCATTTGTGGGCATAGGAATTTTGACTCCTTTGCAATCTTGCATGCCGAATTTCTTAGAACATCTTTGTGGTATTTCTCCTGAGATATGAATATTCCATTGTGCTGTTGACGAATTTGAAGACCTAAGAAGAATTTCAACTCTCCCATCATAGACATTTGATATTCTTCACTCCTCATATAGGCAAATTCATCACTATAACGTTGGTCAGTACAGCCAAAGATAATATCATCAACGTATATTTGGCACACAAACAGTTCACCATCATAAGATTTAGTAAAGAGAGTAGGGTCAAGTGAACCGGGTGTGAAGCCATTCTTCACAAAGAATTCCTTCAAAGTATCATACCACGCCCGAGGGGCCTGCTTCAGGCCATAGAGGGCCTTGTTGAGTCTGAAGACTTTGTCAGGATTCTTAGGATCTTCAAAACCTGGGGGTTGAGCAACATATACTTCTTCCTCAAGCTTACCATTGAGGAATGCACTTTTCACATCCATTTGATATAAAGTGATATTATAATGGTTAGCCTATGCAAGTAATATGCGAATGGCCTCAAGTCTAGAAACAGGTGCAAAAGTTTCATCGAAATCAACTCCTTCAACCTGTGTGTAGCCTTGAGCTACAAGTCGTGTCTTATTCCTCACCACAAGGCCATTTTCATCTTGCTTGTTGCGGTAGATCCACTTTGTGCCGACGATATTATGCTTGCGAGGATCTGGACGTTTGACCAGTTCCCAGACATTATTGAGCTCGAACTGATCTAATTCTTCTTGCATGGCCTGAATCCACTCAGGCTCCAGAAATGCTTCATCTACCTTGGTGGGCTCTGTGATAGAGACAAAAGCATAGTGCCCACAAAATTTAGATAAATGTGAAGCTTTTGAGCGTGTGAGAGGACCTGGTGCTTCAATGTCATCGATGATCTTTTCAACATGCACTTGTTTTGCAACGCGAGGATGAGCTGGTTGTCGTCGAGGAATTTGATCAGCATTTTCTTCAGCACCATTTTCTTCAGCATTATCTTCAGGTGCATCTGCTCGACGATCTTCGCGTTTTGGAATGAATTCTTCAACAGTTTCTTCGGTAGGAATGACATCCTCAGTAGACTCGAACTTGATAGAATCTTCAGGTGCTGGTTCATCTATCACAGAAGGTAGGTGCTCTCTTTGCGAGCCATTAGTTTCATCGAACCGCACATCTACAGTTTCAACAATCTTGTGAAGAGCGATGTTGAAGACTCTGTAGGTGTGCGAGTCCTTTCCGTAACCAAGCATAAAACCTTCATGTGCTTTCGGTGCAAATTTAGCATTGTGATGAGGATCTCTAATCCAACATTTAGCACCGAAGACTTTGAAATAACTCACATTGGGTTTCTTGTCAGTGAGGAGTTCATAGGCAGTCTTTTTGAAGAATTTGTGAAGATATACTCTGTTGATGATGTGGCACGCGGTATCAATTGCATCAATCCAAAATCGACAAGGGGTTTTGTATTCATCAAGCATAGTGCAAGCCATCTCAAAAGAGTTCTGTTCTTGCGCTCCACGATGCCATTTTGATGAGGAGTATAAGGAGCAGATAATTCATGAGTAATACCAAGTTCATCAAGATAGCCATCAAGACCTGAATTCTTGAACCCAGTTCCATTGTCACTCCTGATGTGCTTGATCTTCACACCAAAGTTGGTTGAAGCCCTCGAGGAAAATCGTTTGAAGACTTCCTGTACTTCATGCTTGTAAGTAACAATGTGCACCCATGTGTAACGAGAGTAATCATCAACGATAACAAAGCCATATAGAGATGCATCATTAGTCACATCAGAATAATGATTGGGACCGAAGAGATCCATGTGAAGCAATTCAAATGGTCGAGTGGTAGTCATGATAGTCTTCGCTGGATGCTTGGCCTTGGTCACTTTTCCAGCTTCACATGCACCACACAGGTGATCCTTGAGGAATTTTACATTCTCTATGCCAATGACATGCTTCTTCTTCGCGAGCGTGTGCAGATTCCTCATGCCAGCGTGACCAAGTCGTCGATGCCATAGCCAACCTTCTGAAGCTTTTGCAAGTAAGCACACAGCAGGTTGTGGTCCTGTAGAGAAATCAACAATGTACAAGTCTCCTCTCCTAAAGCCTTCGAAGACTTTGGAATTGTCAGCTTCCATGATCACAACACAACGATACTTGCCAAAGACAACAACCATATCAAGATCACAAAGCATTGAGACAGACATGAGGTTGTATCCTAAGGACTCGACAAGCATGACTTTGTCCATGTGTCGATCCTTAGAAATCGCAACCTTACCTAGACCCAATACCTGACTTTTGCCTTTGTCAGCGAAGATGATATGCTTCAGATGTGACGGTGTTAATGGAGCATCCATCAATAGATTCTTGTCACCAGTCATGTGATTTGTACAACCACTATCGAGGACCCACTCGTTTGCTTTGGGTTGATCATCCTGCAGATGAATTAGTGCAACTTACAAACTCATATACTTCATCAATGAAGAATATGATATCAGTATCATCAGTTCAATTTCATCAAGCGAAAGCACAGATAAGCATTATTGAGGACGTGTGAAATGAAGATTCATTTCATCATGATTAGCCTGCGTCCTTTCAGGCATTTTGTCAGGCCCCCAGCAAATTCTTCAGACGTCAAAACACGTCTGGAGACCTGACCCTGCATAAGAGATTAGTTCTTTTTCTTCACCACCCACATTTGGAGGGGTGGCAAAGAGTTCATCACTCTGCAAGCACCGTATGAGAAAGGTGGCAAAGATGCCAAGCCATTTCGTTTCACATAAGAGGAGTTAGGGTAAGCATATGAATAAGCAAAGAAATTCTTTGAGGACATATGAACATAATGATTTGAAGAATAATGCACATATTCATAGCCCTTAGCTCTACCCTGCGAAACAGAGTCGTTAGCACGATGATGTTCATATGAGGACTTTGATCCTTTTGAGGAATTTGGTCCATGTGAGGAATTTGGTCCGTATGAGGACTTGGGTCCATATGAAGAATTTGATCTGGAGTTCCTGTTCTTCACTAGTAGTGTCATGAGGACATTCACCTGAAGACTTTGAATATAACTTTTGGGAACCCAGATTTTCTTCATAGGGGAACCGTTCCTACAGTTAGTGCCAACATATCTAGCAAATACTTCACCATTCTGATTTTTGAACATTTTATAGTTGGAGTCAAATGACTCATCAGAAGAATGAGGAGATTCACATGTAAAGCCAGATAAGTTAGATGGATCAACTGGAGATCCCTTTGCAGCAACCCATGAGGTTTTGGGGTACTGCTCAGGCTTCCAATATGTTCCATCAGCATTGAGTTTCCTCTCAAAGGCAATATCCTCTTTCCTAGGGTTTCTGTTGAGGATCTGCTTTTTAAGCACATCACAAAGAGTCTGATGCCCTTTGAGGCTTTTGTACATGCCTGTCATGTACAATTCCTTCAGCCCTGCATTGTTAGTGATACTAGCAATGTCCTCAGATGAGGAATTAGTGATAGCAAAGGCAGGTGAAGAATTTGTAACATTTGAAGCATTTGAACATTCAGGTGAAGAATTAGCAGATTCACGTTCAATGCACTTTAAGCATGGAGGATCAAATTGTTCCTGAGTGGCGCTGATTTGTTGAGCAAGTAATGAATCGCGCTCCTTCTGAAGATCTTCATAACTCACTCTTAGCTTCTCAAGATCTTGCTTTCTTTGAAGAAATTCATAAGAAAGCTTCTCATGATCAGTTAAGAGTGTTTTATGATGACTCTAAAGGTTGTCAAACTTAGACTGAAGTCTCTGAAGATTTTCAGTTAAGTCTTTAGTGCGGTCCATTTCTTCACCCAACATATCATCACTTTTATCTAGCATGTTTTGAAGTTTTTCAATAGCCTTTTGTTGTTTCACAACAATCTTAGCAAGTTTAGAGTAGCTAGGCTTAAGATTTTCATCAGATTCATCCTCACTTGATTCAGAGGAGGGGCATTTAGTTACCTTAGCAGCCTTTGCCATGAAGCAATAGGTGGGGGCATAGTCATCATTGCCTTCATCAGCGTTGTTGGTGTTGCCATTTTCTTCAGAGTTGAAGATAGACTTGCTGACAAATGCGGTGGCAAGAGCTAGACTCGCCACACCTGACTCAGACTCCTCGGATTCCTCTTATTCCTCATTATCCTCATATTCAGCCTCAGAATCCATTTCCTTACCAATGAATGCCCAAGCCTTCTTGGAGCTGCTCTTCTTGTGGGATGAAGACTTCGAGGATTTTGATGATGAGGACTTTGAAGATTTCTTCTTCTTCTTGGCATCATCAGAACTGTAATCCTTGTATTTCTTCTTCTTTAGTTCCTTGTCCCACTGAGGACAATCTTGAATGTAGTGACCAGGCTTCTTGCATTTGTGGCATAGCCTTCTCTTATAGTCACTTGATGAGGAATCACTTCTCCTTGAAGATTTTCCAAAGCGACCACATCTTGAGAATTTCTGGAACTTCTTCACGAGCAGTGCTAGCTCCTGGCTCAATTCTTCAGGGTCACCAAGGCTACTACCAGAATCTTCACACTCAGATTCAGACACTGCCTCGGCCTTCAGGCCACATGGTTTGCCATAGCTTGAACCATAGAGATCTCTCTTTTCAGCAAGCTGGAACTCATGAGTGTTTAGCCTCTCGAGGATATCAGCGGGATCTAATGACTTGTAATCAGCACGCTCTTGAATCATCAGTGCCAGAGTGTCAAATGACGAATCGAGTGATATCAGCAATTTTTTCACCACCTCATGATCGGTGATGTCAGTGGCACCAAGCGCTTGAAGCTCATTTGAGATATCAGTGAGGCGATCGAAGGTTTGCTGAACATTTTCATTGTCGAGTCTTTTGAAGCGGTTGAAGAGATTACGAAGAAGGTCAACACGAGAGTCACGTTGAGTTGAGACTCCTTTGTTTACTTTGGAGAGCCTATCCCAGATAAGCTTAGCAGTTTCCAAAGCACTCACTCTACCATACTGCCCTTTACTCAGATGACCACATATGATATTCTTCGCTTGAGAGTCGAGTTGCTTGAATCTCTTCACATCAGCAGCATTCAGGGAAGGTGTGACAGAGGGAACACCATTTTCCACAACGTACTAGAGATCGTTGTCAATTGCTTCAAGATGCATTCACATCTTATTATTCCAGTAGGGGTAGTCCGTGCCATTGAAGGTAGGACACCCAGTAGAGACCTTGATCATACCCGCGGTTGACATAACTAAAACTCCAGGTGGTTAAACCAAAATCACACAGAACAAGGGAGTACCTTGCTCTGATACCAATTGAAAGTGCGTTATATCGACTAGAGGGGGGTGAATAGGCGATTTTTATGAATTCTTCACTGAGGAATTTGCCGGTGAGGAAATTCCTTAGCGAAGAACTACTTGCACCGAATATGTACTCAAAAGTAAGCATAACAGAAGACATGCACAGTCATCGTGATGAAATGAAGACAATCACAGAGTACAGAAAGCGTAAACACATGATAACACAAGATGAAGACAAACAGACTGAAGAAATTGAACTGAGGAAATTGAGAAAGTCTTCAGTCAGAGTCTTCAAACACAGATATGAACAACTACTCAACACAGTAGTGAGGAAATGAAAGAGTTGAGGAAATAGAACCAGTAAGGTTGGTGAAGACAATGATTTGATAGACCAGTTCCAACTGCTATCTTAGTTGTACGTCTGGTTGGAGCGGCTGAGTATTTAAACTCGAGGACACACAGTCCCGGACACCCAGTCACTGAGCACGCAGCTCAGGAAACCAAGTCCTCACCGTATTCTCCTTGAACTAAGGTCACATAGACCTCGTCCAATCACTCGTGGTAAGTCTTCAGGCGACTTCCAAACCTTCACAGACTTTGGTCACTCGGCGATCCACAATTCCTCTTGGATGCTCTAGACCATGACGCCTAACCGTCTAGAAGAATCACAGTATTCAAAGGTAACAAGCGTCGGATCCATGCAGGATCAATCTCTTCAGTGATGCTCAATCACTTTGGGTTTGTGGGTGTTTGGGTTTGGGTTTTCCTCACTCGATGATTTTCACTCAAAGTCCTCGGAGGATGGGTTGCTCTCAAATGACAAGTGCCCGTTTCTCTTGGAGCAGCCAACCAACTAGTGGTTGTAGGGGGCGGCTATTTATAGCCTAGGGAGCAGCCCGACATGATAAGACATAAATGCCCTTCAATGATATGACCATTATGTGGATAAGATATTTTGGGACAGCTGGCGCAAAGCACAGCAACGGTCGGAAATTTGACTCTCAAATTCCTCAGGGCTATCATGTTCCTCACTGTGTAGGCAATCATCACTGGCGAATTCCTAACTCCTCAGTCAGAACAAATTCCTCAGCGACCAGAAGAGCTTCGTCTCTTTCACTGAAGAAATTGACTGAACTGTATGATATTTCCAAAGGATTCACTCAAAGGGATTGGTAGGTGTAGGATTTTGAGTTGAGCATCACATGGAAATTTTTCCTTAGTATTTCCTCGACCCCCTTTAACAGTACGGTGTTTCCAATGACTCAAGAAAGAGAAAAACAAAACTACAAAAATGAAAGTCTTCAAGCTTCATATTCCTCGAATGAATATCAAGTCTTCACGGACACACCAATTTCTTCACTTTCAAAGTCTTCATGAAAGTCTTCAGAAATACCAAAATCTTCAGTCGAAGATATTCATTTTTAGGGGTTGACTTTCTCTATAAATATCAACCTCCTCATAGACTTATAGACATGTGTACACTCATAAACACATTAGTCCCTTAACCTATAAGTCCTGAATACACCAAAATCACTAAGGGGCACTAGATGCACTTACAGAAGATAATTGCTATACTATTGGTGCTATCCATACTATTAATGATGATAGTGATTGTGCTTATGATATGTGTAACATCCCAAATTTTCAATTTGGAATGTTATACATTAGTTTATCATTGCATATCATATTTTATTGCATTTTGGTTGACCCTAGAAATTCTAAGCAACTCAAGGACCCACGGGGAGAGTTGGGGATTTCGTTATTTTCATAATTGAGTTTTCACAAATTTTGAAAAGAGGATCATTTGGTTTTAATTATTTTCACTTCGAATATTTATAATATGAAAATAAAAGAGAGGGGATAAAATGACTTCTCCAAAATAAAGAAATATTGGAGGAAAAATATTAAAATCAAACAAGAATTTTATTCGGTGTTTTATTGCTATTTTATTTGAATTAGGAAAAAAATGCGTTTTTCAAAATTGCATTAGAGGCCCAAATAAATGTTCACTTTGTCCGCAATATTATTAGAGGACCATGAAAATTTATTTCGGGATTTTTTGACTTCATTTAGTATTTCTTTCGTTAGTTTTTCTGCATCAGGATTTTTAAAAAAAAATGAACCGACCTTACCGGGCCGTGTCCGACCTGGACTCCGACCCGGCCGGCCCTTATAAGCCGCCCAGCGAGCCCCGCCCGCCACCCCGCCGCTGCCACCCCGCGCTCGCCGCTGCCACCCGCGATGCCGCCGCCTCCGCCCTGTCCCGCTGTCGCCGCCCACCGCCGCAGCTCACCGCCGGAGCCGCCCGCCTCGCTGCCCCGCCGCTGATCTCGACCTTGCCGGAGGTATAGCCGCCACCAGTTTTCTTAGAAAAACAGATCGGATTTTTTTGAAACCCTAGATCCTTTTTTAGATTCGGTTCGTTTTGTTTCGGTTTAGTTAAATAGCAGACGTCCGTCCGTACGTTCATTTTAACGAACGTTGTTCGTCCGTTAGCCGGAGACAGCGAACGTTCGTTCGTTAGCTTGTTCGTCTGTTTTTCTTTTACGAGGGTTTTTCCGCGATTATTTTCGATCGCGATTTCTGCCCTGATCTTTGTTTTAGGTTATCTTTTCGCTCGTTTATCCGATTTCAAGCGCCTAGATCTTTGTCTCGAAGCCCTCTTTCTGTTTAACCAACTTGAACAAGATTTTGGTACCGTAAAATTTGACTTTAGTCCAGATTAGTAAACGAATCTTGTTTCTTTCGTAGTTTGAGTTTCGTTGCTCCGTTTGATTTGATTCTTTTTGCAAACCAGAGTTCTCCAGTTGAACTTTCTGGTTAGATCTTTTGTTTGAGTTTTACCCGTGCTTCTAGTTGAGTGCTTATGTATGTTATTGTTTGTTGTGATAGAATACCCAGAGTGCAAAGCGTGCTACTACGAGTCCCTAGGTTTTGCGGATCATCAGCAAGGCAAGTAACACTTTGGTCATATCCCTTTATTACCCAGTTTTTATGCATTAGATCAACACTCAAACATTGCATGGTTAGGATCTGATAACATGTGGGTTTGGGACATAAATGAGGAGGTAGAACCTATTGCCCTTTTATTATCAAACATTTGGGAGTTACTTCTACGTTATGCTCAGGATTGCTGTGCTATGCTCATAGATGTGGATTGGGTGAGTGTATCCATGAAAGATGTGAGTATTGTTAATTAAGGTTAACTTAAGGTGGCTACTTAAATACACATCTGGGTGAACTGGTTGAGGCACCTTGGAGTACCCAGTGGTTGTCAGGGCACCTGGAGAATCCAGTGTTGTCCTAGGATATCCCGGAGCACCCATGTGATCATCCTACGGTTCGCCACCCAGGCTCAAAGGGATCATAAGATTATTCATGCTGGAAACTTCCGTGTGCAGCCACAAAGCCAATATGGGCTCTGGCATAGTTGAGTAAGTTGCGTGAAGCTCTTGAAGGGGTAGACTAGCAGATGTAGTAGGTTGTAGGTGGTACTGTCCACAGAGAGTAGAGAGCTAATGCTTCAAAAAGACTATGTCTCGAATCTCCGATCATGGATGTGTTCGAGTCTTGTGGGGAAAACTGCGCAAACCTCTGCAGAGTGTACAAACTAATCATGGTTAGCCGTGTCCCCGGTTATGGACATCTTGAGTATCTGGTTCTTGGATTATCATGTTGATCTCATCACTCTAAATTAATTTGTTGGGTTTAATGATGATGCTTAATTGGGATTGAGTTGAAGGAACCTTCTCAATGTTTACCAACCACCATGATAGTTAAATAAAATTTATTCCTTTGTTACAGGAAAAAATTGGCTTTATGCAAAACTGTAACCATAGAGCTTTCCACCAGCCATATATGCATGTAGTGATAGCATTTATTCTGTTCATTACTCTATGTGTTACATTGCCAGCATATTCCATGTGCTGACCCATTTCGAGATGCAACATTTCATGTTGCAGACTTTTCAAACGACGAGTAAGGTGCCATAGGTCGTTGTCGTTCACCCAGCTATGCCGTTGGAGTTGATGGACTCACTTTATCTTCCAAGCCTTTCGATGTTATCGTTTTTAGATGGCCTTAAGCCATATTATTGTAATAAGTTCTCTTTTGAGACATTCGATGTAATAAGTGTGTGATTGAAACTCTGTTATAAATCCTCAAGTACTGTGCGTGTCAGCATTACCGATCCAGGGATGACACTGATGCACAAAGACTAGACTGTTTGAGGTCTGGTCGCTACAAGATGGTATTAGAGCACACGCTGACTGTAGGACACGACCACTAAGCTAAAACCCTAGATCACTACTCTCTTGTCATTTTTGACTCTTCTCCTTTTCTACTCTATGGGATGGCAGATGCAAGGAACAAGTTCACACAACCGGATGAAGTCACTCCTTTTGGACGACACTTGAAGGAAGTTACTAGGTACGTGAACATCAGAATACGAAGCTTCACCGGGACCTACATCGCCACTTTACTAGAAGAGGAGCATTGGATGATTCGAGTTCAAGTTCCAGGAAGGACATTCATGCCAGTCACTGAGCCCATAGAGTTTTCCTTTGATGCACCAACCTGGAGTCCAGGAAAGAGCATGGCAGCCCACATCACTATGGGACGCATTGGAGAAGTTTACCACAAGGATCTCAAGGATACTATCTACCAAATTTGTGGGCGCCGAGATGAGCAATGGGAGATGACCAACACCAAGAGGGATAGGTCCATTGCAGCTTTCATCCAGGAGTTAAACCAACACATTCATCGCCAGGAGAACCAGATGTGCGCAGGCATGATAGACCTGAAGAAGGCAATGATCAGGATCACGGAGCTGGAGGAATAACTCAAGTCTTCACGCGATGGATATGAGGAGGAAATGATGATACCCGTGGAGAAGAATGACGATCTGACAAGGAAGCTAGGAGTATTCATGGGAGACCCCGCGCGAGGAGGAGATGACGCTGATTCCAAGGACATTTGCTTGGAGGACTACATCATCATCGACGACACCGACTCAGACCCCGACGATAGTGATGATGACTATGTTGATGAAGCTGGAGCGGATATCATGGAGTCTTCCACCGGTTAAAGACTTCTAGTCGACCACCATATCAGTAGTAGTATTTCCCCATGTATATAGTATAGTCCGAGCACTTTTCTAACGATAGTTAGACCGATTGTATGCCCTTGTTTGAATTGATTGAAGTGATATGATTGTGTTTGTATCATGTGCATATGGGTAGTGTTTCCCTTTAGACCTCATTCTATTCTGTTTCCTCACCTTTTCTAAACCCATCAGATGCCTCCGAGACATGACAACGAATTTGCTTTCCCACCGGAGCTCACCTAGTTGATCCAGCAATAGAATACCCTGATGCAGCTACTAGTCCATAATCAGAACCAGGGGAACAACAACAACAACAACAACAACAACAACAACAACAATAACAACAACCCACCACCACCACCACCTATTGACCACTTAGCCCGTTTCCTAAGGCTGAATCCACCGATATTCTCTAGTAGGACCGAGCCGATTGTTGCAGATGATTGGGTCCGCAAGATTGGAACGGAGCTGACCACTACAGGATGCAAAGATGCAGAGAGAGTGTGTTTTGCCGCACATCAGCTTGATGGACCCGCATCATCATGGTGGGAGAATTTCACAGCCACTTACCCCATTGACACTGTTACATGGGACCAGTTTCAGCAGGCTTTCCACACTACCCATGTTTCAGCAGGAGCCATGGCCATGAAGAAGCGCGAGTTTCACAACTTGCGCCAAGGAGGACGCACAGTGGGCCAGTATGTGGATGATTTTAGTAAGCTAGCATGTTATGCCCCAGATGACGTCGCTACAGATGCCGCTAAGCAGGAGAAGTTTCTGGAAGGACTGAATGATTAGCTGAGCATGCAGTTGATGGTGGCAACATTCAACAACTACCAGGAGTTGGTAGATAGATATCTCATGATTGAAGAGAAGCAACAGCAGATAGACAACCACAAGAGGAAGTATGGACAAGGGAAGTACAATTCAGGAGCTCAGCAGAGACCTTGTTTTATCCCGAACTCGGGAGGACACCTTCATCATAACCATGGAGGCCATAATTCCAATGGAGGAAGTTCACATAACCATAGTGGCCCCAAGAATGGGAATGGGAATGGGAATGGAGGAAGCAATGGCCAGAACCATTCCAACCCGACAACGCCCGCCAAGAAGGATCTAAGTCACATTACTTGTTTCAAGTGCGGAAAGAATGGACATTACGCCACGGAGTGTTCTGAAGCAAAGAATGGAAATGGCAATGGAAGCTCTGGGAAAGCCCAACCCTTTCAACATGGGACAAGTGAACCACGTTAGCGTGGAGGAGGTTGAAGCGCAACCCGATGCAGTTATAGGTATGTTTTTGGTTAAGTCATTTACTGCAATCGTTCTTTTTGATACTAGTGCATCGCATTCATACATATCAAGGGGATTTGTGGATAAGTATAACCTGCCAACCCAAGCCCTTAGGTCACCCATGTTAGTAACCTCGCCAGGAGCATTGCTTATGCAGGAGGGAAGAGTTGTTTCATATGCTTCATGATAGCTTAAACCTCATGAGCTAAATTATGCTACACACGATTTGGAGTTAGCAGCCGTAGTGCATGCATTGAAGACATGGAGACATTTTCTCATTGGAAACCATTGTGAGGTGTACATGGATCACAAGAGTTTGAAGTATATCTTCACGCAGAAGGAGTTAAATCTCAGGCAGAGGAGATGGTTGGAGCTCATTAAGGATTATGATATGAAGTTGCACTATCATCCCGGAAAGGCTAACATAGTAGCTGATGCGTTGAGTCGCAAGAGTCATGTCAATACGCTCATGACCGGAAGATTACCCAAGGAGTTAGCCGAGGATCTTCGCGAGCTATGTTTGGAAATAGTTCTGAGAGGTTTTGTAGCAGCGTTGGATATTTAGTCTACCTTGATGGATAAGATCAGAGAAGCTCAGAAGACTGATAAAGAGATTGGCAAGATAAAGGAAAGGATGAGCAAAGGAAAAGCTAAAGGATTTCTTGAGGATGAGCACGATAACTTATGGTTTGAGGATCGTGTATATGTACCTAATGACCCAGAAATCAGGAAGTTGATTCTGCAGGAGGCCCATGATTCATCGTATTCGATTCACCCAGGAAATACCAAAGATGTATCTGGATTTGAAGGACAGTTTCTGGTGGACCAGAATGAAGAAGGAGATTGCGGAGTATGTAGCAGTATGTGATATATGTCAAAGAGTAAAGGCAGAGCATCAGAAGCCAGCAGGTTTGCTATAGCCATTGCCGATTCCCGAATGGAAGTGGGATAAGCTAGGCAGGGATTTCATCACGGGATTGCCCAGGAACCGTTCAGGTTATGACTCGATATGGGTTGTAGTCGATCGGTGGACGAAGGTAGCTCATTTCATCCTAGTAAAGACCACTTACACCAGTGCTAATTTGGCAAAGATATACATGACCAGGATCATATGTCGGCATGGAGTTCTGAGGACCATTGTATCAGATAGAGGAACCCAATTTACCTCAAGGTTCTGGAATCAGTTGCATGAAACTTTGGGTACCAGGATAGAGTTCAGTATAGCTTTTCATCCACAGCCAGATGGACAGACCGAGAGAGTCAATCAGATTTTGGAGGACATGTTGAGAGCTTGTGCGCTAGATTATGGATCTAGTTGGGATGACAATTTGCCATATGCAGAGTTCTCTTACAACAATAGTTATCATGCCAGTTTGAAGATGGCCCCTTTCGAAGCTTTGTACGGAAGGAGGTGCAGGACACCGTTGTTATGGGATGAAGTTGGAGACCGTCAGTTGTTTGGACCAGATTTGATTAAGGAGCCTAAAGAGAAGGTTAAGTTGATTTGCGATAGACTCAAGGTAGCCTAGTCCAGGCAGAAGAGCTATGCGGATTCTAAACTCAAGGAGACAGTTTACGAAGTCGGAGACAGAGTGTATCTTCGTGTGTCCCCACTTCGAGGTGTTAAGCATTTAGGAGTTAAGGGAAAGTTAGCACCACATTTTGTGGGACCATAAAAAGTTTTGGAACGCATGGGCGAAGTTGCTTACAAGATTGAACTACCAAAAGGATTGTCAGGAGTTCACGATATGTTCCACATTTCCCAGTTGAAGAAGTGCCACGTAGAGATGGCTGATATCCCTCTGAGAGATACAGTGCCACTGAAAGCGATTCAGTAGCGATTTGACTTACGAGGAGAAACCAGTGAAGATTCTCGAGTTTGCTAGCCAAGTCACACGCAGCAAGGTGATCAAGTTCTGCAATGTTCAGTGGAGCCACCATACTGAGGATGAAGCCACCTGGGAACGAGAGGAAGACCTACTAAAGGACCACCCGCACCTATCTTCTAGCCAACCCGAATCTCGAGGGCAAGATTCAGCTTAAGGGGGGGGGGGTAGGTTTGTAACATCCCAAATTTTCAATTTGGAATGTTATACATTAGGTCATCATTGCATATCATATTTTATTGCATTTTGGTTGATCCTAGAAATTGTAAGCAACTCAAGGACCCACGGGGAGAGTTGGGGATTTCGTTATTCTCATAATTGAGTTTTCTCAAATTTTAAAAAGAGGATCATTTGGTTTTAATTATTTTCTCTTTGAATATTTCTAATATGAAAATAAAGAGAGGGGATAAAATGACTTCTCCAAAATAAAGAAATATTGGAGGAAAAATATTAAAATCAAACAAGAATTTTATTCGAAGTTTTATTGCTATTTTATTTGAATTAGGAACAAATGCGTTTTTCAAAATTGCATTAGAGGCCCAAATAAATGTTCACTTTGTCCTCAATATTACTAGAGGACCGTGAAAATTTATTTCGGGATTTTTGGACTCCGTTTAATAATTCTTTTGTTAGTTTTTCCGTGTCAGGATTTTTTTTAAAAAAATGAACCGACCTTACCGGGTCGTGTCCGACCTGGACTCCGACCTGGCCGGCCCTTATAAGCCGCCCCGCCAGCCACCCTGCCACCCAGAACCCTAGCCGCCGCTAGCCCGCGCCCGCCACCGCCGCCCGCGACGCCGCTGCCGTCGTCCCGTCCCGCCGTCGCCGCCCACCGCCAGAGCCCCGCCACTGGAGCCGCCCATCCTGCCGCCCCTCCGCCGATCTCGACCTCGCCAGAGGTATAGCCTCCGCCGCCGGTTTTCTTAGGAAAATCGATTGTTTTTTTGAAACCCTAGATCCCTTTTTTTAGATTTAGTTTGGTTTTTTTGGTTTAGTTAAATAGCGTGCTACCTCTTGAGCATGCATTGGTTTTTCCCTTAAAGAGGAAAGGGTGATGCAGCAAAGTAGTGTAAGTATTTCTCTCAATTTTTGAGAACCAAGGTATCAATTAAGTAGGAGGCTCCTCAAAAGTCCAACACACCTACACAAACAAACAAGAACCTCGCAACCAACGTGATAAAGGGGTTGTCAACTCTTCATGGTAACTTGCAAAAGTGAGATCTGATAGAGATAATAAGATAAGATGATTTTTTCTTATTTTTATGATATAGATTGGAAAATAAAAGATGCAAATAAAAGTAGATGGAAAACTTATATGATAAAAGATAGACCCGCTGGACATAGTTTTCACTAGTGGCTTCTCTCAAGATAGCATAAGTATTACGGTGGGTGAACAAATTACTGTCGAGCAATTGATAGAAAAGTGCATAGTTATGAGATTATCTAGGCATGATCATGTATATAGGCATCACGTATGTGACAAGTAGACTGACTCCTGCCTGCATCTACTACTATTACTCCACACATCGACCGACTCCTGCCTACATCTAGAGTATTAAGTTCATGAAGAACAGAGTAACGCATTAAGAAAGATGACATGATGTAGAGAGATAAACTCAAATAATATGATATAAACCCCATCTTTTTATCCTCGATGGCAACACTACAATACATGCCTTGCTGCCCCTGCTGTCACTGGGAAAGGACACCGCAAGATTGAACCCAAAGGTAAGCACTTCTCCCATTGCAAGAAAGATCAATCTAGTAGGCCAACCCAAACTAATAATTCGAAGAGACTTGCAAAGATAACCAATCACACATAAAAGAATCCAGAGAAGATTCGATTATTTCTCATAGATAAACTTGATCATAAACCCACAATTTATCAGATCTCGATAAACACACTGCAAAAAGAGTTACATCGAATAGATCTCCAAGAAGATCGAGGAGACCTTTGTATTGAGATTCAAAGAGAGAGAAGAAGCCGTCTAGCTAATAACTATGGACCCGAAGGTCTGTGGTAAACTACTCACAACTCATCGGAGAGGCCTTGGAGATGATGTAGAGGCCCTCCATGGTCGATTCCCCCTCCGGCAGAGCGCCAACGAAGGCTCCAAGATGGGATCTCACGGATACAGAAGGTTGCGGCGTTGGAATTAGGTTTTCTTGGTGCCCTCCGGTGTTTTCAGGGTACGGGAGTATATATAGGAGGAACAAGTATGTCGGTTGTCGCTCGAGGGGCCCACGAGGGTGTGGGGCGCGCCCACCCCCATGGGGCGCGCCGGGCACTCTCATGGCCGCCTCGTTTGTTGCTTGACGTCCACTCCAAGTCTCCTGTTTTGCATTTGTTCCAAAAAGATCGCTCCCGAAGGTTTCATCCCGTTTGGACTCCGTTTGATATTCCTTTTCTTCGGAACACTAAAATAGGCAAAAAAAACAGCAATTCGGGCTGGGCCTCCGGTTAGTAGGTTAGTCCCGAAAATAATATAAAAGTGTAAAGTAAAGCCCATAAACATCCAAATCGGGTAATATAATAGCATGGAACAATCAAAAATTATAGATACGTTAGAGACGTATCAATCATCCCCAAGCTTAATTCATGCTCGTCCTCGAGTAGGTAAATGATAAAAACAGAATTTTTGATGTGGAATGCTACCTAGCATATTTCTCAATGTAAGTTTCTTTATTGTGGCATGAATGTTTAGATCCAAATGATTCAAAATAGAAGTTCATATTGACATAAAAACAATAATACTTCAAGCATACTAACAAAGCAATCACGTCTTCTCAAAATAACATGGCTAAAGAAAGCTATTCCTACAAAATCATATAGTCTGGCTATGCTCTATCTTCATCACACAAAGTATTTAATCATGCACAACCCCGATGGCAAGCCAAGCAATTGTTTCATACTTTAGTATTCTCAAACTTTTTCAACTTTCACACAATACATGAGCGTGAGCCATGGACATAGCACTATATGTGGAATAGAATGGTGGTTGTGGAGAAGAAAAAAAGAAGAAGATAGTCTTACATCAACTAGGCGTATCAACGGGCTATGGAGATGCCCATGAATAGATATCAATGTGAGTGAGTAGATATTGCCATGCAACGGATGCACTAGAGCTATAAATGTATGAAAGCTCAACAAAAGAAACTAAGTGGGTGTGCATTCAACTTGCTTGCTCATGAAGACCTAGGGCGTTTTGAGAAGCCCGTCATTGGAATATACAAGCCAAGTTCTATAATGAAAAATTCCCACTAGTATATGAAAGTGACAACATAGGAGACTCTCTATCATGAAGATCATGATGCTACTTTGAAGCACAGTGTGGTAAAAGGATAGTAGCATTGTCCCTTCTCTCTTTTTCTCTCATTTTTTATTTGGCCTTTCTCTTTTTTTATTTGGCCTTTCTCTTTTCTTTTTGTTTTAAAGTCCGAAGTCTCATCCCGACTTGTGGGGGAATCATAGTCTCCATCATCCTTTCCTCACTTGGAACAATGCTCTAATAATGAAGATCATCACACTTTTATTTACTTACAACTCAAGATTACAACTCGATACTTAGAACAAGATATGACTCTGTATGGATGCCTCCGACAGTGTACCTGGATATGCAATGAACCAAGAATGTCATGTATGGAAGAATTACGATGGTTGCTTTGCCACAAATACGATGTCAACTACATGATCATGCAAAGAGCAATATGACAATGATGATGCGTGTCATAATAAACGGAACGGTGGAAAGTTGCATGGCAATATATCTCGGAATGGCCATGGAAATGCCATAATAGGTAGGTATGGTGGCTGTTTTGAGGAAGGTATATGGTGGGTGTATGGTACCGGTGAAAGTTGCGCGGTACAATAGAGGCTAGCAATGGTGGAAGGGTGAGAGTGCGTATAATCCATGGACTCAACATTAGTCATAAAGAACTCATATACTTATTGCAAAAATCTACAACTATTTGAAAACAAAGTACTACGTGCATGCTCCTAGGGGGATAGATTGGTAGAAAAAGACCATCGCTTGTCCCCGACCGCCACTCATAAGGAAGACAATCAATAAATAAATTATGCTCCAACTTCATCACAAAGCGGTTCACCATACGTGCATGCTACGGGAATCATAAACTTCAACACAAGTATTCCTCAAATTCATAATTACCCCACTAGCATGACTCTAATATCACGATCCTCATATATCAAAACAATTATCAAGCATCAAATTGATCATATCATCGAATTCATTTTCTATGATAGTTTTCATTACAGCCAACTTGGATGCCCATCATTCTAGGACCAATTTTATAACCATAGCAAATACCATGCTGTTCTAAAAGACTCTCAAAATAATATAAGTGAAGCATGAGATATCAACAATTTCTTCAAAATAAAGCCACCAGCGTGCTCTAAAAAATATAAGTGAAGCACATAGAGCAAAACTATCTAGCTCAAAAGATACAAGTGATGCACATGAAGTATTCTAATAAATTCCAAATTAAGTGGGTCTCTCCCAAAAGGTGTGTCCAGCAAGGATGATTGTGGTAAACTAAAAAGCAAAGACTCATATCATACAAGACGCTCCAAGCAGAACACATATCATGTGGTGAATAAAAATATAGCTCCAAGTAAAGTTACCGATAAACGAAGACGAAAGAGGGGATGCCTTCCGGGGCATCCCCAAGCTTAGGCTTTTGGTTGTCCTTGGATATCTTGGGGTGCCATGGGCATCCCCAAGCTTAGGCTCTTGCCATACCTTATGCCATAGTCCATCAAATCTTTACCCAAAACTTAAAAACTTCACAACACGAAACTCAACAGGAAATCTCATAAGCTCCGTTAGTGCAAGAAAGGAAAACCACCACATAAGGTACTGTAATGAACTCATTCTTTATTTATATTGGTACTAAACCTACTGTATTCCAACTGCTCTATGGTTCATACCCCCCGATACTAGCCATAGATGCATCAAAATAAGCAGACAACACACGAAAAACAGAATCTGTCAAAAACAGAACAGTCTGTAGCAATCTGTAACTTTCAAATACTTCTAGAACTCTAAAAATCCTACCAAAATATGAAGTCCTGGGAAATTTGTACATTGATCTACAGCAACAAGAATCAACACAAAATCACGTTTCTGTGATTTATTAAAATTATTTTCGTGCGCGCAAAAGTTTCCTTTTTCAGCATAATCAAATTAACTATCACAATAGGTTATCCTATAGGTTCTACTTGGCACAAACACTAATTAAAACATAAAACCACATCTAAACAGAAGCTATATGAAATATTTATTACTAAACAGAAGCAAAAAGCAAAAAACAAAAACAAAATTGGGTTGCCTCCCAACTAGCGCTATCGTTTAACGCCCCTAGCTAGGCATAAAAGCGAGAATAGATCTACGTAGTGCCATAATAATAAGATAGATTACGAAAACTCATCTCATACTCTCTATGTTCAGCAGCAAGTTTTCTTTGTGGCAAGTAAAGGTAATCAAAAGGGCTAAATTTAATGGGACAAAAGTCCCCAAGATCAATCTTAGGAGGTATGGGTTCCTCCTTTGGTCCTTCATATTGAACAACCAATTCATCATTATAAACATTCTTTTGACATAACCTCTTGAGTCTACACTCAAGAGAATATCCTAGCTCATTATTTTGAATGGCAAAATCATTATTAAGTTTGGAAATTCTATTAACTAGAACAGTGGTAGGAACCTTTTTTCTAAGGTTTTCATTAAAAGCAACATAGTCCAAAGATTGGAAACGCATTATTTCTTCTTGATCGAAGAGGATCGCCTCTATGGGAGGACGGCAGTGTCCACCCTATAGTGCACAAAATTTTCTTTGGATTCTTTTATTATAAATCTAAACTCATGTGCCAAAAAGATAGTAGCTGCGCGCTTAACAGAAGAATGCTCAATATTAGAAAATTCTAGAAAAATCCTTTGTATACAAGGATGCATGTGCATAAATTGACTTTCAAATTCAACTATAAGCATGGCGATAGCATCCGCAAGACTACTAGTTCTATGAAGAATAGAACTACCCATAGAAGGTAAAGCACCGACACAAGTAAAGAAATCTTGAATAACCCCTTTTCGAATAATATTACCACTACCGATTCAAAACTTTTTAGTATGTAAGATAGGGGGTTCTTTAGAAGGAGCATTAGAATTTTCCATGTTATCATTATTGTCCACATCGATGATAATCTTCCCAATTTCAGACATAACGGCAGGCAAATGCGAGGAGAAAGAGAAAGAGGAGGGCAAACAGAAAAGAAAGGGCGAATAAAACAACAAGGGTGAAGTGGGGGAGAGGAAAACGAGAGGCAAATGGCAAATAATGTAATGCGAGGGAGATGAGTTTGTGATGGGTACTTGGTATGTCTTGACTTGAGAGAAGACCTCCCTGGTAACGGCACCAGAAATCGTTCTTGCTACCTCTTGAGCATGCGTTGGTTTTTCCCTTGAAGAGGAAAGGGTGATGCAGCAAAGTAGCGTAATTATTTCCCTCAGTTTTTGAGAACCAAGGTATCGATCCAGTAGGAGGCTCCTCAAAAGTCCCACGCACTTACACAAACAAACAAGAACCTCGCAACCAACACGATAAAGGGGTTGTCAATCTGTCACATCCCTAGCTTCAGGCATTGCTCTAGGTTAGCTTCAGGTGTGCATCATGTTTAAATTCTGAAAATTTGAACTGAGGAATTCAGAAGCCTCAAAACTTAAATAAAAGAGGGGCAAGAAACCCTAAAATTGCAATCAGTAAATCCAAAATGCCCTAGAAATAGCTCTGACAATATTGGCAAGAGTTATAAATCAAACCAAAATTTTGGGACATTTCTAAGGAATTATTGGGCTCTGATTTTAAATCAATATTTTATTTGAATTTGGAGTTATATTCATAATATATAATGAATATATTTTCAAATGACCTGAGATATTTTTATTATGTGTGGAGAAGTCCATTAGGTGACTTAAAAATATCCAGGGAAGTTTAGGCACTGTTTTCAAATTCTGTTTGAATTAAAATTCAGTGCCAATTAAATAAAACAGAACAAAAATAGAAAACAGTAAATAAAAAGAGAGAGAGAGAGAGAAGCCCAGCTTACCTGGCGCCACGAACCGGCCCAGCTTTGCCCCCCCCATCGCTGGCCCAGCTGGTGGCCCAGCGCACCACCGCAAACCCCCTCGCCGCTCGTCGTCTTCCTCTGCCAGTAGGCAGAGGCGAGGCGTGGCGCGCGCCCGAGAGCCCCGACGCCACCTCCTGCTTCGCAGCCCTCCTAGCGACCCCACGACGCCGCCCCACGCTCCCTCTCGCTTTCCCCTCCTCTCCCTAGATCTCACTCTCTCCCCGAGCTCGTCTCTCTCCCTCTCTCTCCCGAACCCGAGCACTATCGCCGCCGCCGACGAACACCACCCCGGCCATCGCCTCCCCCTCGTCCCCTCGAGCAGTCCACGAGCTCCGCCGTGCCGCCCTCGCCCTCCCCGCCGTCACACGCGACCGGAGAAGCCCCGAA
>NC_041391.1:378874979-378925143 GCF_002162155.2 Triticum dicoccoides | reverse complement strand
CTTTCCCCTCCTCTCCCTGGATCTCACTCTCTCCCCGAGCTCGTCTCTCTCCCTCTCTCTCCCGAACCCGAGCACTATCGCCGCCGCCGACGAACACCACCCCGGCCATCGCCTCCCCCTCGTCCCCTCGAGCAGTCCACGAGCTCCGCCGTGCCGCCCTCGCCCTCCCCGCCGTCACACGCGACCGGAGAAGCCCCGAAGCGCCGCCCCGACGTTCTTCCCCTCCTCGGACCCGCCGATCGCTGTCGCCGAATTCGCCGCCGACAGGACGCCCCCGAGCCCGCTGACCACCTCTCCCTCTCCACGGTGAACTCCTCTTCCTCTCCCCCTAGCCCCGTGTTTGTTCGGTCTCCGTAGCCGCCGTTTCCACCTCACCGGAAACTCCTCGCCGCCGGCCATGGCGCCACCGTGGCCAGGGCCACCCCAGCTGGCGCCCGAGCATGCTACCAAGTTCGCCGCCCTCCCAGGAGCCTGCAGCGCCCTTCCGTTTCCCCTCTAGTGCACCGCAGCGTCGAGCCCGAGCTCGCCCGAGCTCCGGCGGCCGCCTAGGTCGCCGCCGTCACCGATTCCGGCCGCCCCGAGCGCAACTGACTCCACCAAGAGCTTCGGCTCGTCCCCAGCTCCTCCTAGATGCCCTCCACGGCCCATTTGGTCGCCAGAGTGGCCAAAACCACTCTCGCCGCCGCGTCGGGCTCGCCGGCGGCTAAACGCCGGCAGCCGACTTTGACTTTGACCACGGGTGGGCCCCGGTTGACTCTCCTGAGTCAATGACAGGTGGGGCCCAGCCCTGTTAACTATTAGGATTAGTTTTAATTAATTTTAGTTAAGCTAATCACACTGACACGCGGGACCCACTGTCAGGTTTGACCCGGACCATGTCCCGTTGACCACTGACGTCACACTGACGTCAGGCTGACGCAGTAATTGATTTTCTGGATTTATTATAATTCAGGAAATTCCAGAAAATACCTAAAACTTCAATAAATCATAGAAAATTAACCGTAACTCCAAATTAAATAATTTATATATGAAAAATTATCAGAAAAATTCAAGGAATCCATATGTACCATTTTCATGCATGTTAGAACAACTTATAGCTGCTGTTTAGCACAAATCAATTAAAGGGCATTTATTTAATCACATATGGAGTTTGAATTTGAATTTTATATTCAAACCAACTTCATTTAATCTGTTGCTAGTTGCATTAGCCCAAAACACATTCATTTTGCCATGTCATGATCATGCATCATATTGTGCATTGCATTGATTGTGTTCCTTTCTGTGTTGCCGGTATTTGTCCCCTCTCGATAGACGTGATACCGATGACGTGATCGTTGACACTGATGAAGACTCAATGTTATCTTCAGAAGTGCCAGGCAAGCAAAACCCCCTTGTTCATTCCGATAAAATCCCACTCTCTCGCTCCTGCTCTCTTTTACTGCATTAGGACAACAACGACATATTTGTTACTTGCTGCGGTAGCTGAACCCCTTTATCCTTTGCATGACCTGTCATTGCCACAGTAAATAGATGAAACCCACTAGCATGAGTAGGAGTTGTTTGAGCCCTGTTGTGCCTACTCATTCATGCTTGCTTGTCATGCCTGCTACTGCTTAGAGTTGAGTCAGGTCTGATTCATCGGGGATGAATCAGAGGCGTGTGAACATGTCCTACTGTGTGTGAGCTAAGTGTGTGAACACGATTTGGTAAAGGTAGCGGTGAGAGGCCATGTAGGAGTACATGGTGGGTTGTCTCATTGCAGCCGTCCTCAGGAACTGAGTTCTGTGTTTTGATCCATGATTCAGTTACTACCATACATTGGGCCCTGAAATATGACCCCGCTCGACTTCTTATTCACCCTAGTCCTCTGTCCAGGAGTTGCAAGTAGTTTCTGGTGTTTGTAGCTTACTGGAGGCCGTGGACAGCGCTGACCGTAGGGGTGGGCTGTGATGCGGTAGGTACGTGGCACGGTGTACCGGATGCCCGTTTGGTATCTCGGGAACCCTGTTCACATCATTTGGGGCTGTGAGCGAAACTCCGGCCGGATCTCCTCATGGATGGAACCCGAATAGGCGATAAACCTGGACTAGAGACTTGAGTGTTTAGGTAGGTCGTGGTCTACACCCACGTCGGCTTTCGCTTGAAGTCTGCCGAGCACATGTCGTGTGCAGACGCTAAGTGGTGGAAACATGTATGAAGAAGTAAACCCCTGCAGGGTTAAAATCATCTATTCGAATAGCCGTGTCCGTGGAAAAGGACTTCTGGGTTGCTTATATCAGTTCATAGACAAGTGAAAGTGGATACTCTAAAATACGCAAGATAAGCGTGAGTGCTATGGATGGCGTTCTCGTAGGGAGACGGGAGCGGATCCATAGTGGTGTATTGATATGGTGGATATGTGGACTCGTGTGCGCCACCTCAAAAGGGTCGCTTGCAGTCGTAGTTTAGGATAGCCACCGAGTCAAAGCTGGCTTGCTGCAGTCAAACCCCTCCACCCCCTTGTTGATAATGATGCATATGTAGATAGATCTGATGTAAGTCTTGCTGGGTACATTTGTACTCACGTTTGCCTATTTTATGTTTTGCAGAGAGACTTCGGTCTCACTAGTAGTTTCGCATGGACTTCGACGTTTAGCTTGTTACCTCAGCTACGATCTTGTGCCCTCGGCAGGATCTGATATATAGTCAGGCTTCTCAGCCTTTTCCATTTATAGATGTCTGTACTCAGACATGATAGCTTCCGCTTGTGCTTTGACTTGTATGCTCTGATTGTTGGGTCGTGAGACCCATGTTTGTAATATCTCGCTCCTCGGAGCCTAATGAATAAATTACTTGAGTCGTAGAGTCATGTTGTGATGCCATGTTGTATTTGCACATATCGAGCATATTGTGTGTATGTTATTGAAATGCTTGGTATGTGTGGGATCTGACCATCTAGTTGTTTATCTTTAGTAGCCTCTCTTACCGGGAAATGTCTCCTAGTGTTTTCCAATGGTAGCTTGCTACTGCTCCGAAACACTTAGGCTGGCCGGCATGTGTCCTTCTTCGTTCCTGTGTCTGTCCCTTCGGGGAAATGTCACGCTTTGAGTACCGGAGTCCTGTTAGCCCACTACAGCCCGGTTTACCGGAGTCCTGCTAGCCCAGTGCTACAGCCCGGACCCACTTGCTGATGACCGACACGTTCGAAGCTGGGTCATGGATGCCTGTCCCTGTAAGTCTATGCCACTTTGGGTTTACGACTAGTCATGTCAGCCCGGGCCCTTTATCATATGGATGCTAGCGACACTATCATATACGTGAGCCAAAAGGCGCAAACGGTCCCGGGCAAAGGTAAGGCGACACCCGTGGGGATACCGTGCGTGAGGCCGCAAAGTGATATGAGGTGTTACCGGCTAGATCGATGTGACATCGAGTCGGGGTCCTGACACAATCCCTTCACGGTAACTTGCAAAAGTGAGATCTGGTAGAGATAATAAGATAAGATAAATATTTTTGATATTTTTATGATATAGATTGGAAAATAAAAGATGCAAATAAAAGTAGATGGAAAACTTATATGATAAAAGATAGACCCGGTGGCCATAGGTTTCACTAGTGGCTTCTCTCAAGATAGCATAAGTATTACGGTGGGTGAACAAATTACTGTCGAGCAATTGATAGAAAAGTTCATAGTTATGAGATTATCTAGGCATGATCATGTATATAGGCATCACGTCCGTGACAAGTAGACCGACTCCTGCCTGCATCTACTACTATTACTTCCTACATCTAGACTATTAATTTCATGAAGAACAGAGTAACACATTAAGAAAGATGACATGATGTAGAGAGATAAACTCAAGCAATATGATATAAACCCCATCTTTTTATCCTCGATGGCAACAATACAATACGTGCCTTGCTGCCCCTACTGTCACTGGGAAAGGACACCGCAAGATTGAACCCAAAACTAAGCACTTCTCCCATTGCAAGAAAGATCAATCTAGTAGGCCAAACCAAACTGATAATTCGAAGAGACTTGCAAAGATAACCAATAACACATAAAAGAATTCAAAGAAGATTCAATTGTTTCTCATAGATAAACTTGATCATAAACCCACATTTCATCGGATCTCGACAAACACACTGCAAAAAGAGTTACATCGAATAGATCTCCAAGAAGATCGAGGAGAACTTTATATTGAGATTCAAATAGAGAGAAGAAGCCATCTAGCTAATAACTATGGACCCGAGGGTCTGTGGTAAAGTACTCACAACTCGTCGGAGAGGCCTTGGAGATGATGTAGAGGCCCTTCGTGGTCGATTCCCCCTCCGGTGGAGCGTCGGCGAAGGCTCCAAGATGGGATCTCGCGGATACAGAAGGTTGCGGCGGTGGAATTAGGTTTTCATGGTGCCCTCCGATGTTTTCAGTGTACGGGAGTATATATAGGAGGAAGAAGTATGTCGGTTGACGCTCGAGGGCCCCACGAGGGTGGGGGGCGCGCCCACCCCCAGGGGGCGCACCGGGCACCCTCGTGGCCGCCTCGTTTGTTGCTTGACGTCCACTCCAAGTCTCCTGGTTTGCATTTGTTCCAAAAAGATCGCTCCCGAAGGTTTCATCCCATTTGGACTCTGTTTGATATTCCTTTTCTTCGAAACACTGAAATAGGCAAAAAAACTACAATTCAGGCTGGGCCTCCGGTTAGTAGGTTAGTCCCTAAAATGATATAAAAGTGTAAAGTAAAGCCCATAAACATCCGAAACAGGTAATATAATAGCATGGAACAATAAAAAATTATAGATACATTGGAGAAGTATCATAGCGGACGTTTGTTCGTACGTTCATTTTAACGAACGTTGTTCGTCCGTTAGCCGCAGACAACAAACGTTCGTTCGTTAGCCTGTTCATCTGTTTTTCTTTTTCCAGGGTTTTTCCGCGATTATTTTCGATCGCGATTTCTGCCCTGATCTTCGTTTTAGTTTATCTTTTCGCTCGTTTATCCGATTCAGGTGATTTAAGCACCTAGATCTTCGTCTCGAAGCCCTCTTTCTGTTTAAAAAACTTGAACAAGATTTTGGTACTGTAAAATTTGACTTTAGTCCAGATTTTGGTACCGTTCGATTCAAGTCCAACGGTTACTGCTGCTAGAATTGTTTGTTGACTAAGTTGACAAGCCTTGCGTACTGATACGTCCATTTTGCATCATGCGTTTATATCAATATTTATCGCATTATGGGCTGTTATTACACATTATATCTCAATACTTATGGCTATTCTCTCTTATTTTACAAGGTTTACCATGAAGAGGGGGAATGCCGGCAGCTGGAATTCTGGTTGGAAAAGGAGCAAAAATTGGAAACCTATTCTGCACTCTCCGAAAATCCTGAAACTCCACGAAACTTATTTTTGGAATTAATAAAAAATATTGAGTGGAAGAAACTCCTCAGGGGGCCCACACCCTGGCCAGGAGGGTGGGGGGCGCGCCCACCCCTACTGGGCGCGCCCCCTGTCTCTTGGGCCCCCTGGTGGCCCTCCAGTGTCCATCTTCTGCTATATGAAGGCCTTTACCCTAGAAAAAATCGTCGGTAAGCTTACGGGACGAAACTCCGCCGCCACGAGGCGGAACCTTGGCGGAACCAATCTAGGGCTCCAGCGGAGCTATTCTGCCGGGGACACTTCCCTCCGGGAGGGGGAAATCATCACCATCGTCATCACCAACGGTCCTCTCATCGAGAGGGGGTCAATCTCCATCAACATCTTCACCGGCACCATCTCCTCTCAAAACCCTAGTTCATCTCTTGTATCCAATCTTGTATCCAAACCACAAATTGGTACCTGTGGTTTGCTAGTAGTGTTGATTACTCCATGTAGTTGATGCTAATTGGTTTACTTGGTGGAAGATCATATGTTCAGATCCTTAATGCATATTATTAATCCGCTGATTATGAACATGAATATGCTCTGTGAGTATTTACATTTGTTCCTGAGGACATGGGTGAAGTCTTGCTATTAGTAGTCATGTGGATTTGGTATTCGTTCGATACTTTGATGAGATGTATGTTGTCTTTCCTCTAGTGGTGTTATGTGAATGTCGACTACATGACACTTCACCATTATTTGTGCCTAGAGGAAGGCATTGGGAATTAATAAGTAGATGATGGGTTACTAGAGTGACAGAAGTTTAAAACCTAGTTTATGCGTTGCTTCGTAAGGGGCTGATTTGGATCCATATGTTTAATGTTGTGGTTAGGTTTACCTTAATACTTCTTTTGTAGTTGCAGATGCTTGCAATAGGGGTTAATCATAAGTGGGATGCTTGTCCAAGTAAGGGAAGTACCCAAGCACCGGTCCACCCACATATCAAATTATCAAAGTACCGAACGCGAATCATATGAGCGTGATGAAAACTAGCTTGACGATAATTCCCATGCGTCCTCAGGAGCTCCTTTCTCATTATAAGAAATTGTCCAGGCTTATCCTTTGCTACAAAAAGGATTGGGCCACCTTTCTGCACTTTATTTACTTGTTACTCGCTACAATTTATTTTATCACAAAACTATCTACTACCTACAATTTCAGTGCTTGCAGAGAAAACCTTACTGAAAAACGCTTATCATTTCCTTATGCTCCTCGTTGGGTTCGACACTCTTGCTTATCGAAAGGACTACGATATATCCCCTACACTTGTGGGTCATCAAGACTCTTTTTTGGCGCCGTTGCCGGGGAGTGTAGCGCTTTTGGTGAGTGGAACTTGGTAAGGAAACATTTATATAGTGTGCTGAAATTTTCTGTTACTTGTCACTATGGAAACTAATCCTTTGAGGGGCTTGTTCGGGGTATCTTCACCCCGACCAGAAGAGCAAAGAGTTTCTCCTCAACCTACTGAACTTTTTGAAACTATTTACTTTGAGATTCCTTCAGGTGTGATAGAGAAACTGCTGGCTAATCCATTTGAAGGAGATGGAACATTGCATCCCGATTTACACCTTATCTTTGTGGATGAAGTTTGTGGATTATTTAAGCTTGCAGGTATTCCCGATGATGTTTTCAAAAGGAAGGTCTTCCCTTTATCTTTTAAGGGAGATGCATTGACTTGGTATAGGCTATGTGATGATATGGGATCTTGGAATTATAAACGATTGAAGTTGGAATTTCACCAGAAGTTCTATCCTATGCATCTTGTTCATCGTGATCGTAATTACATATATAATTTCTGGCCTCACGAAGGAGAAAGCATCGCTCAAGCTTGGGGAGCCTTAATTCAATGTTATATTCATGCCCCAATCATGAGCTCTCCAGAGAAATGATTATTCAAAAATTTTATGCTCGTCTTTCTCTCAATGATCACAACATGCTCGATACTTCCTGTGCTGGTTCTTATATGCTGAAGACTATTGAATTCAAATGGGACTTATTGGAAATAATTAAATGCAACTCTGAAGATTGGGGTTCCAACAATGGTAAGGAGTCAGGTATGACACCGAAGTTTGATTGTGTTAAATCTTTTATGGATACCGATGCTTTTCGTGGATTTATCGCTAAATATGGACTTAACTCTGAGATAGTAGCTTCTTTCTATGAATCTTTTGCTACTCACATTGATCTCCCTAAGGAGAAGTGGTTTAAATATAATCCTCCCGTTGAAGTAAAAGTAGTTGCACCTATTACAGTTGAAGAAAAGACTGTCACCTATAGTGATCGTATTGTTCCTACTACTTATGTTGAGAAACCTCCTTTTCCTGTTAGGATAAAGGATCATGCTAAAACTTTGGCTGTTGTTCGTAAGAGTAATACTAGGACTTATACACCTCCTGAGAAAATCAAAGTTGAACCTAGTATTGCTATGGTTAAAGATCTCTTGGATGATGATTTAGATGGGCATGTTATTTATTTCTATGGTGAGACTGCTAATATTGTTAAACCAGATGCTAAGATTCATAGACCTGTTGTAGGCATGCCTGTTATTTCTGTTAAAATAGGAGATCATTGTTATCATGGTTTATGTGATATGGGTGCTAGTGCTAGTGCAATAGCCTATGACTTATATAAAGAAATTATGCATGATATTGCACCCGCTGAAATAGAAGACATTGATGTTACTATTAAGCTTGCTAATAGGGACACCATTAAGCCAGTTGGGATTGTTAGAGATGTTGAAGTCTTGTGTGGGAAGGTTAAATATCCTACTGATTTTCTTGTTCTTGGTTCCCCACAAGATGACTTTTGTGCCATTATTTTTGGTAGACCTTCTTGAATACTGTTAATGCTAAGATTGATTGTGAAAAGGATACTGTTACAATTGGCTTAGAGGGTATGTCTCATGAGTTTAATTTTGCTAAGTTTCATAGACAACCTCGTGATAGAGAATCACCTAGTAAGGATGAGATTATTGGTCTTGCTTCTATTGCCGTGCCTCCTACTGATCCGTTAGAACAATATTTGCTTGACCATGAAAATGATATGTTTATGAAGGGAAGAAGGGAAATAGATGAAGTGTTCCTTAAATAGGAACCTATGCTGAAACACAACCTTCCCGTTGAAATTCTTGGGGATCCCCCTCCACCCAAGGGTGATCCCATGTTTGAACTCAAACCATTACCTGATAATCTTAAGTATGCTTATCTTGATGAAAATAAAATATATCTTGTTATTATTAGTGCTAACCTTTCAGCGCAAGAAGAAGAAAGATTATTGAAAACTCTGAAGAAGCACCGCGCTGCTATTGGATATACTCTGGGTGATCTTAAGGGCATTAGTCCTACGTTATGCCAATAGAAAATTAATTTGGAGGACAATGCCAAACCAGTTATAGATCCTCAACGACGACTAAATCCCTAGATGAAAGAAGTGGTAAGAAAGGAGATACTAAAGCTCCTTGAGGCAGGTATAATTTATCCCGTTGCTGATAGTGATTGGGTAAGCCCTGTCCATTGTGTTCCTAAAAAGGGAGGTATTACTGTCGTTCCCAATGATAAAGATGAATTGATCCCACAAAGAATTATTACAGGTTATAGGATGGTAATTGATTTCCGTAAGTTAAATAAAGCTACTAAGAAAGATCATTACCCTTTACCTTTTATTGATCAAATGCTAGAAAGACTATCCAAACATACACATTTTTGCATTCTAGATGGTTATTCTGGTTTCTCTCAAATACCTGTGTCAGCGGGGGATCAATCAAAAACTACTTTTACTTGCCCTTTCGGTACTTTTGCTTATAGACGTATGCCTTTTGGTTTATGTAATGCACCTGCTACCTTTCAAAGATGCATGATGGCTATATTCTCTGACTTTTGTGAAAAGATTTGTGAGGTATTCATGGATGATTTCTCTGTCTATGGATCCTCTTTTGATGATTGCTTGAGCAACCTTGATCGAGTTTTGCAGAGACGCGAAGACACTAGTCTCATCTTGAATTGGGAAAAGTGCCAGTTTATGGTTAATGAAGGCATTGTCTTGGGGCATAAGATTTCCGAGAGAGGTATTGAAGTTGATAAAGCCAAAGTTGATGCTATTGAAAAGATGCCATGTCCCAAGGACATAAAAGGTATAAGAAGTTTCCTTGGTCACGCCGGTTTTTATAGGAGGTTCATTAAGGACTTTTCTAAAATCTCTAGGCCTCTAACTAATTTATTGCAAAAAGATATTCCTTTTGTCTTTGATGATGATTGTGTAGAAGCATTTGAAATACTTAAGAAAGCTTTGATCACTGCACCTATTGTTCAGCCGCCTAATTGGAGTTTACCCTTTGAAATTATGTGTGATGCTAGTGATTATGCTGTAGGTGCTGTTCTAGGGCAAAGAGTTGATAAGAAATTGAATTTTATCCAGTATGCTAGCAAGACTCTTGATACTGCCCAGAGAAATTATGCTACTACTGAAAAAGAATTCTTAGCAGTTGTGTTTGCATGTGAGAAGTTTAGACCTTATATTGTTGATTCCAAAGTTACTATTCACACTGATCATGCTGCTATTAAATATCTTATGGAAAAGAAAGATGCTAAGCCTAGACTCATTATATGGGTTCTCTTGCTCCAAGAATTTGATTTGCATATTATTGATAGAAAGGGAGCTGAGAACCCTGTTGCAGATGACTTGTCTAGGTTAGAGAATGTTCTTGATGACCCACTGCCTATTGATGATAGCTTTCCTGATGAACAATTAGCGGTCGTTAATGCTTCTCGTACTGCTCCTTGGTATGCTGATTATGCTAATTACATTGTTGCTAAATTTATACCTCCTAGTTTCACATACCAGCAAAAGAAAAAGTTCTTTTATGATTTAAGACATTACTTCTGGGATGACCCACACCTTTATAAAGAAGGAGTAGATGGTGTTATTAGACGTTGTGTACCTGAGCATGAGCATGAACAGATCCTACGCAAGTGTCACTCTGAATCCTGTGGAGGACACCACGCTGGAGATAGAACTGCACATAAGATATTGCAATCTGGTTTTTATTGGCCTACTCTCTTCAAAGATGCTCGTAAGTTTGTCTTATCTTGTGATGAATGTCAAAGAATTGGTAATATTAGTAGACGTCAATAAATGCCTATGAATTATTCTCTTGTTATTGAGCCAATTGATGTTTGGGGCTTTGATTATATGGGACCTTTTCCTGCCTCTAATGATTATACACATATTTTAGTTGCTGTTGATTACGTTACTAGGTGGGTAGAAGCTATTCCAACTAGTAGTGCTGATCATAACACTTCTATTAAAATGCTTAAAGAAGTTATTTTTCCGAGGTTTGGAGTCCCTAGATATCTTATGACTGATGGTGGTTCACATTTTATTCATGGTGCTTTCCGTAAGATGCTTGCTAAGTATGATGTTATCATAGAGTCGCATCTCCTTATCATCCGCAGTCTAGTGGTCAAGTAGAGTTGAGAAATAGAGATCTCAAATTAATTTTGCAAAATACTGTCAATAGATCTAGAAAGAATTGGTCCAATAAACTTGATGATGCATTATGGGCCTATAGAACTACATACAAAAATCCTATGGGTATGTCTCAGTATAAGATGGTTTATGGAGAAGCATGTCATTTACCTCTTGAACTTGAACATAAAGCATATTGGGCTATTAAAGAGCTCAACTATGACTTCAAACTTGCCGGTGAGAAGAGGTTATTTGATATTAGCTCACTTGATGAATGGAGAAACCAAGCCTATGAGAATGCCAAGCTATTCAAAGAAAAGTCAAATGCTGGCATGACAAAAGGACACAAAAGCGTGAGTTTAACGTAGGTGATTATGTGTTATTATTCAACTCTTGTTTAAGATTTTTTGCAGGCAAACTTCTTTCTAAATGGGAAGGTCCATACATTATCGAGGAGGTCTATCGTTCTGGTGCCATAAAAATCAACAACTTCAAAGGCACAAGTCCGAGGGTGGTGAACGGTCAAAGAATTAAACATTATATCTCAGGTAATCCTATCAATGTTGAAACTAATATTATTGAAACCGTAACCCCGGAGGAATACATAAGGGACACTTTCCAGAATGTTCCAGACTCCGAAAAGGAATAGGTATTTGGTACGGTAAGTAAGCCGACTCCAAAACAATTCCAATGGAAATTTTTATCAGTTTTGGAATATTTAAGAATTTTAGGAAGAAAGAAGTAGTCCGGGAAGGACACGAGGCCTCCACGAGGGTGGAGGGCGCGCCCACCCTTACTAGGCGTGCCCCCTGTCTCGTGGCCACCCCGTGTGCCTTCTGGACTCCGTTTTCTTGCACGTTACGTATTTGGTCGGTAAAATTCATTATATAAACTCCCGAAGGTTTTGACCACCGTATCACGCAAATATCCTCTGTTTCCGTTTCGAGCTGTTCCTATTGCAGATTAAGAGCAAGATGTCTTCTCAAGAGTCAGTCGGGGAGAGTCGGGTGTCTCACCCAACACCAGGTCCAGGAGCAAATAGCGATGCCTATTACTTTGGACCATCAACGTAGGATGAGATAGAGGCTGACTTGAAAAGGATAGATGCCATGGAGGAAGATCAAGAAGTTACCTCTCGTCTCCAAGCAGAATTCATGATGGGGAACTACACAGCTCGGCTATTCCAAATTCGGTCATCACTTCCAACTTTAGATTTCTTTCTTATGAAAATATGAAAAAGAGCGTCACTTGTTCTCCAGAAGCTATGCGACATCCTTGGGTAAAGGGAGCTTTAGTTGTTACGGGCAAGCTCCGCAAAGAAATTATGGACCTCAAACAACAAGTCAACAAGCTCGAGGAGGAGAATCGTATCCTGAGGGGCATCATTGTGAAGAAGATCATAACACCAACCGTGAATAAGGAGACATAATCACATGGGTATGGGCACTCCCCTTGGCAACTGCCAAGCTTGGGGGAGGTGCCCCAGTATCGTATCACCATCACACTCCTATCTTTACTATTTTATTTAGTTCGATCCCTTTTAGTAGTATCTTGATCTAGTAGATTGAAGTTTTAGTATCAAGTAGTTTTGAATTTTGCTTTGTGATCTCTTTATGTAATCGAGTCCGTGAGCTATCTATAATAAAGATCAGTGTTGAGTCAAGGGCTTTGCTATCTTGCTATGATATTGAGAAAGTAGAAAGAATAAAAAGAATAAAAGAGTTCATATTGATCTTATGGATAGTAATAACTTCACACATAGAAAGTATGAGGCTTAAAAGTTGTTGAGAGTTGACAAACGTAGTTTTGGTCATCGTTGCAATTAATAGGAAGTAATAAGGAAAGAGGGGTTTCACATACAAATATACTATCTTGGACATCTTTTATGATTGTGAAGCACTCATTAAGTATGACGTGCTAAAAGAGTTGATGTTGGACAAGGAAGACAACGTAATGGTTTATGTTTTCTCACATCTCAGTTAAAGTATATTGTCATTGACCTTCCAAACATGTTGAGCTTGCCTTTCCCCCTCATGCTAGCCAAATTCTTTGCACCAAGTAGAGATGCTACTTGTGCTTCCAAATATCCTTAAACCCAGTTTTGCCATGAGAGTCCACCATACCTACCTATGGATTGAGTAAGATCCTTCAAGTAAGTTGTCATGTTGCAGGAAATAAATATTGCTATCTAAATATGTATGACTTATTAGTGCAGAGAAAATAAGCTTTATACGATCTTGTTGTGGAAGCAATAAAAGCGACGGACTGCATAATAAAGGTCCACATACAAGTGGCAATATAAAGTGACGTTCTTTTGCATTAAGATTTTATGCATCCAACCCTAAAAGCACATGACAACCTCTGCTTCCCTCTGCGAAGGGCCTATCTTTTAGTTTATGTTTTTAGCTTATGCTTGAGTCAAGGTGATCTTGACCTTTCCCTTTTTATTTTATCATTTGGCAAGCTCCTCGTGTTTGAAAGATCATGATATATATATATCCAATTGGATGTAAGTTAGCATGGATTATTATTGTTGACATCACCTAAAGGTGAATACGTTGGGAGGCAACATGATAAGCCCCTATATTTCTTAGTGTCCGGCTGAAACTCCATAACCACAAGTATTGTGTGAGTGTTAGCAATTGTAGAAGAGAACATGATAGTTGAGTGTGTGGGCTTGCTGAAAAGCTCTATTGTTGACTCTTTCTGATGTTATGATAAATTGCAATTGCTTCAATGACTGAGATTATAGTTTGTTAGCTTCCAATGAAGTTTGTAAACCATACTTGACATTGTGAATTGATCGTTACTTGAGCATAAGAAGTCATATGACAAAATCTATTTATGTTGCTGTTATAAGAATGATCATGATGCCCTCATGTCCGTATTTTATTTTTTTATCGACACCTCTATCTCTAAACGTGTGGACATATTTTTCGATTTTGGCTTCCACTTGAGGACAAGCGAGGTATAAGCTTGGGGGAGTTGATACGTCCATTTTGCATCATGCTTTTATATCAATATTTATCACATTATGGGCTGTTATTACACATTATATCTCAATACTTATGGCTATTGTCTCTTATTTTACAAGGTTTACCATGAAGAGGGGGAATGCCGCCAGCTGGAATTCTGGCTGGAAAAGGAGCAAACATTGGAAACCTATTCTGCACTGCTCCAAAAATCCTGAAACTCCATGAAACTTATTTTTACAATTAATAAAAATTATTGAGCGGAAGAAACACCTCAGGGGGCCCACACCCTGGCCAGGAGGGTGGGGGCGCGCCCCCTGTCTCCTGGGCCCCCTGGTGGCCCTCCGGTGTCCATCTTCTGCCATATGAAGGCTTTTACCCTAGAAAAAATCATGGGCAAGCTTACGGGACGAAACTCCGCCGCCACGAGGCGGAACCTTGGCGGAACCAATCTAGGGCTCCAGCGGAGCTGTTCTGCCGGGGACACTTCCCTCCAGGAGGGGGAAATCATCACCATCGTCATCACCAATGATCCTCTCATCGGGAGGGGGTGTGACACTCTAAAATTTTTATTTGGTTTTTATCAAAAACTTTGTGGTTTTTGAGGAGAGGCTATTTAAAATTTTTCTTTTTCAAAAAAAAAACCTTCCACTTAAAAACTTCCTTTGCTTTGGCAAGGATTTTATCTTTTCAAACTTTAGTGTTTGATCTTTTGAAACTACTTCTCTGTTGGTTCTCTCTCTAAATTTATTTTTGGGAGTTTAAATTGTTTTCTTTTAAAATGAAACTCCATGAAAATTTGGGGATTTTCATATCTTGGAACCACCCTTGACTTTGCATTGTTCCCATGTGGTAAAACCCCTCCAAAACCTCCCCTACACCTTGTGATCAACCTAAGTCCTCTGTCCCAACTAATCCAAACAAGTTTTGGATTTTATTCTAATTATTTTTCCTCTCAAAACAAATCTGATAATTATTTGGAGCCTGAGGGATTTTCAAAGCAAGTACCATATTGCTTTTGAGTTTTGACCTCAAACCAACTCTCCTGGATAGTCCTTTGTACCCACAACCCAGAACCATCTTGATCCACTCCTCCTCTTTTCAAAATTTTCAAAATTTAGTCTCTGCAAGTTTGGACCAGATTTACCAAATTTGATGAAATTCATATCTACACTGCTCCAAAAATTCCACCAAAAATCATGCAGCCTACTTGAGCAATGAGAAGCCACTCCACCAAGTTTCAGCTCAAGGAAAAATCCCTAGATGCCAATTTCATTCTGTCGAACACCGTAACCATCGCTGGAAATCCCCGTTCACGGCCACCGCCTCGGACCGCCTATAAAAAGGGCCCCCGAGCTCACCCTCGTGCACGCATCATCACTACACCTCACCAACGCCCCACTAGGCCACTAGGGGGACCTCGAGGAGGTCTCCTCCCCCAGCTCCGGCCGCCCCGATCCGCCTCGGCCTCCACCTCGATTCGCTCCGGTGAGGCCGTCTCCGGCGCCCAAACCCCGTCAGTTACTCCCTCTAGCTACCAGAAGCCTAACCCCCTCCTCAATTTGATCGCTGCAGCTCTCTCCGACGAAGTCCGCAACCACCCGAACCGCCGTCCGCCGGAGCAAAGCTCGCCGTCGACGTGGTGCTCGCCGACCGCCACCACCACCACCAACCAACGCGGAAGGGTGCCCTGAACACGGAGGTACCCTCCGATCTCTCTGCCTTGCCGTGGATCGCCGCCGGCGACCACCGCGGCTCTCGGGCACCGGCGAACGCTGCCGCCCCATTTGAATATTTAAACCTGACGGGCGGGACCCGCCTGTCAGCCTCTCTATCCTGTCTGAGCGAAGCATTTTCTGAAAACGTCTTCTGCCGAATGCGCTTTCCCTCTGGGCTGGCGTAGCCGCTACCGAAGCGCTTTCTGTTTTTATAAACTAGCCCCTAGAAAACTTCTGTTTCATTATAGATGAGTCCCTGGACAAAAACCTTTATAACTTTTAAACAGAAAGGTATTTTTGGTTGATTCTTTTTCTGTTCTCTTTAAAATTTTGTCTAGTTTTTTATCAGATTTATTTGAAAAATATTTGGTATACTTTTTGTGCACCTCTTGGTATTTACGATAGCGCATATACTTTCTTTATACCGTAGATACCGAAGGAGGTGACGGAGCCGCGAACTTCACCGAGCTAGGCTCCGACTACTCCGAACCAGGCAAGCATGTTTGAACTTTTGATATGATGAGTGTCTTGGCATGTTCTGCATTTAGTTAGTTTCATGGCATGTTGATGAGCATACCGATGAGCGTTATTTTATGCAATGTTGAGGTAAGTGAGTTCAATGATCCATAAGTGGATGGATGTGAGTATGAATGGCCATGTGTTGGCATCAGGATGGGTAAGATGGCAGTGTTGTAGCATGCCAGACTTATGCCAGACTACGTGACTTCAATGTCAGCTCGTATCATTCCAGTTCCTTTCATTCCTCCTTCCCTGTACTACCACATGTTTTCCGCAAGGAATATGGTTTAGTAAGTTGTAAACCGCTTTCCTGGTACACACCAAAAGGAGAGGCCGGGATGATGGTTCCATGGCCCTGGATTAAAGCCAGTCATCCGGTCAGGGGGCATGGGTGTTTCCGGTTGGGACCGAGAGGGGGGCACCCCTTAGAGCGCGCGTATATAAATTTGATCCCATGCTATTCGAGATTGTGATCTCCCTGTCTCAAAAGTTTTTCTTGGACGATGTCTAGGGTGATTCCTAGCATCGAGAGGTAGGATGGGTGTGTACTGGTTAGCTGTGTTTTCTTCCGAATACCGTAAACGGAACTAGTCCTTCGTGACTACGGAAATCCGTTGGCTGTGGGAATAATTTTGTGCAAACTCTGCAGAGTCATATATTCCTCCAAATCATCTATTCCCTGTCCCAGATCGATATTATCTTATCCTAATGAAATGTCAGTTTTGATGGCAGAGACTCCGGTGATTCGCTCGAATGCTAACTCCGGTTAAATGATATTCCTGTGGATGGACTACCCATTTATTCTCATGAATTAAATGTTTATTATGAGTATTATTTACTTATGAATCAAAGCCCTTTCTGTGATGTCGCCCCGACATCCGACTGTGGCATTTCTTTTAAAAAGCCCTTTCTGTGATGTCGCCCCGACGTCCGACTGTGGCATTTCTTTTAAAAGCCCTTTCTGTGATGTCGCCCCGACGTCCGACTGTGGCATTTCTTTTAAAGCCCTTTTTGTGATGTCGCCCCGACGTCCGACTGTGGCATTTCTTTTAAAGCCCTTTCTGTGATGTCGCCCCGACGTCCGACTGTGGCATTTCTTTTAAAGCCCTTTCTGTGATGTCCTCCCGACGTCCGACTGTGGCATTTCTTTTAAAGCCCTTTCTGTGACGTCGCCCCGACGTCCGACTGAGGTATTTCTTTTTAAGCCCTTTATGTGGTGTCGCTAAGACGCCCGACTGTGGCATCTTTTTCCTTATAATTATTTGTTCACCTTTGGAGGCGTCGCTTCAGACACCCGATCGGTAGTTATTTATGTCCTGTTGGGATTTCAGGCGGACTACCGCCGTTCCCCTTTTACTTACCTTGTTATGCTAATTTTTGAATGTGCATTGGTGAATTTATTCATGACGCATCCATGCATGAATTTGTTATATCTTACGTCCGAACTGTCTTGCGAGTACTTTCAAAGTACTCACTGGCTTGTTGATTTGGCCAGATGCTGACGAAGGCGATCTCATGGATGAAGAGTTTGATAGCGAGTCCGACACTTAGAGGAGTCCCAGTCAGTCTCGTGCGACCCTGGATTTGGTCACTGTTTTATATCCGCTTCCGCTACCCAATAAATTCATCGAGCCTCACCTCGAGGCTCGACGAGATGATAGACTTAGAGTCTTGTATTTCTCTCCCCGCTGTGTTTTTCCACCACCGCCCTATCCTCGAGTCAGTAGTATGTCTCCACACCACTGTGTCATGTCCGCCATTATGTATATTTATTGGCGTGCTTGTAATAATTTGGTTGAGCAACCGCAGTTCGACCCTGTAATATATTTTATGCTACTGGCTTATTGTATCAAGAAATTGTCTACCAGTGAGGAGGATTTCTCTCATACTGGACTCAAAAGATTGGTTTCTCAATAAATATTTTTATTGGAAAACCGGTCGTGACAGGGGGTCAATCTCCATCAACATCTTCACTAGCACCATCTCCTCCCAAAACCCTAGTTCATCTCTTGTATCCTATCTTGTATCCAAACCACAAATTGGTACCTGTGGGTTGCTAGTAGTGTTGATTACTCGTTGTAGTTGATGCTAATTGGTTTACTTGGTGGAAGATCATATGTTCAGATCCTTAATGCATATTATTACTCCTCTGATTATGAACATGAATATGCTTTGTGAGTAGTTACATTTGTTCTTGAGGACATGGGTGAAGTCTTGCTATTAGTAGTCATGTGAATTTGGTATTCGTTTGATATTTTGATGAGATGTATGTTGTCTTTCCTCTAGTGGTGTTATGTGAACGTCGACTACATGACACGTCACCATTATTTGGGCCTAGAGGAAGGCATTGGGAAGTAATAAGTAGATGATGGGTTGCTAGAGTGACATAATCTTAAACCCTAGTTTATGCGTTGCTTCTTAAGGGGCTGATTTGGATCCATATGTTTAATGCTGTAGTTAGGTTTACCTTAATACTTCTTTTGTAGTTGCGGATGCTTGCAATAGGGGTTAATCATAAGTGGGATGCTTGTCCAAGTAAGGGCAGTACCCAAGCACCAGTCCACCCACGTATCAAATTATCAAAGTACGAAACGCGAATCATATGAGTGTGATGAAAACTAGCTTGACGATAATTCCCATGCGTCCTCGGGAGCTCCTTTCTCATTATAAGAAATTGTCCAGGCTCATCCTTTGATACAAAAAGGATTGGGCCACCTTGCTGCACTTTATTTACTTTATTTACATGTTACTCGTTACAATTTATCTTATCACAAAACTATCTACTACCTACAATTTTAGTGCTTTCAGAGAAAACCTTACTGAAAACCGCTTATCATTTCCTTCTGCTCCTCGTTGGGTTCGACACTCTTACTTATAAAAAGGACTACGATAGGTCCCCTACACTTGTGGGTCATCACGTACGCGTCAACTTAGTTGGCCCACATGTCAGCCTCCCAACCGGTGCGCCCCAGATGTCAGTTGGAGGAATCATTTTTTTCGCGTAATAAGGAGGCAGTTGATTGCGTGCGGCCAGGCCAGCGGAGGGAGTAGGGTGGGCCGGGGAAGCCTGCGCGGCATCATAGCAGGGCACAAGAGGAGAGAGCAGGCAGTCCCGCCGACGCTAGTTTAGGCGGCTGGAGCAGGAAGATCATAGATTGAAGAAGCACGTCGGCCGTTGGATGGACATCCAACAGTCACTGTTGCTAGAATCGTGTGTTCACTGACAAAGCCTTGCATAAACAAGTCAGCCTTGAAATATGTGGCGTGTACAGCCCATTTGCTATTATTTTTATAATTTTTACTCATTTTCTAATTCATATGGAATTTATTGCAGCCTGGTTTCCATTTTTAGAATTGCTGGCCATTTTCTGGTCAGTACCAGGGTCAAAAAATTAACTTAATATGTGGGAAATTTCAAAAATTCACAAATGTTTGCTGGGGAACGAAATATTCTTAATCCAAAAATTAATGGCCATACTAAAACAAATTTAAAAATAAATTAGTACTATGTCATGTTAAATCCAATGAAATACGTATAAGATGTCAGTGAAGAACAAAAACAAAAAAAGAAACTAATATCCCATTTGCTATAATTTTTTTGGAATTTTCAACCCCTTTTGATATTACTTTTAACAGACACTGACCATACTATTTGGCCAGGCCGGAATGCATCCCTGCTCGTCTTGAAAGATTTGCAGCCCAGTAATTCGGAGAAAATAAATAGGCCTAGCTTGGGTATTCTTCAAAAAGGAATACTAGGTTACCTATTTTCCCAAAGAACTGGTGCATGAGCATTTAGCTTTATTTATTTATTTACTTATTTATGTTTAGGGGACCATGATGATGTACCTGCGCCGGATTCATGTGAGAGCCTCCCTTCCTGTTAATTATGGGCTTCATCAGTGGGCTGCATGTTATCAACAAGTGGAAAATGTGTTCCGTACGAAAAATAGTATGCGCTACGTACAGTACGGGGCACTAAAGGATCGAACCGTGCAACGACTTCCAAAACATTGTGTTTGTCGTTCTAACAACACATTTATTCAACCAACAGACGAAATATACTACTGATTGTACATTGAAAACAGCAGCAGCAACAATCAGGGCTGGGGGTGCAACAGAAGCAGTAAGCAGGCCAGAAGAGTGAAGACGCAACTCTCTCTTCCAAACCAAACATCATCCATCATTACAAAAAGGGCTACCAAAAAAGGACAAGTGTATGCATCAAACTAAATAAAGATCCTACTACACCAAGTGTACGCATCTAACTAACTGGCTCAGTTAGACATTACTATTTATTAAGCTGTGGATATTGGCTGACGGCTTGCACCAGATGGGTGCCTGACGGGGGAAACTCCAGCCAGCAGGTCGAAGTCTGATACTTGCGACCCTCTCTCCTACTTTGGGCTGCAGAGCGTGGCGGCACATATCAAGGTATGGTGCATGCAGAGACGCATGGTATGTTGTGTACACACAGTTTTGCCCGATGAACGAAACCGCGCTCCCATCATGATCCTTGCCGTCGGTTATCTCCTGGTTAATCGGATAATTCAGTCCGACAAACAGAGAGCGTGTACCAAGGCTACTTACCAACCTCCAGTCAAAAATTCCTGAAGGCCCAGAGAAGTTGGGATCTTGCTCAAAGACCTTGCAGTGACTGTGATTGTATTCCGCGAAAGAACACATCCGGTACGTGCGAACGATCATCAATTGTTCTTCGTCGTCTGATCGAGCCAGGAACCACCTGCAACTGCCATGCCGCTTTTCTTTGGAAGGTTCTGGGATTAGGAAGGGTAGGGACACCAGGCGGCCTACAACATCATATCAAGTTGGGGTCAAATAACCCTCAAAAAAGTTGGAGTCAAAAAAGGGCTCTTCATGTAGTCAATCTTAAGAACAACATGTTATGAGCATGAATATTTTTTCAGTAAATGTTGACAGTAATATAAGCAAGCCATCATGATATCATAGGAAAGTAACATACTGCTGTAACAGCTGTTTGTAGCGATGACTGGAGTAGGCCAGCAATACGTCCAGCCATAGAAGGAGTCGACAGCGTAAATGAAGCACTTGTGCTCAATGGCATCAAAGAACCATGGAGGATGTATGATCCTGCGATGGACGTACAGATTTATCCACTTACCGCAGTGACCTATCAGATAGGCGAGACCATGGTTGAAGAACGCGATTAGCCTGAAGTCTTTATAATTCGTAGATCTTGTGGGCACTTGGCAGATTACAACCTTGAGCAAATCAAACTTGGTATCATGTTGGCTACTGTAAGATTCCGAGTATTCTAGGCCGCGGTGCCAAAGCAGTGCAGTGTTAATCGAAGGAAGGGGGATCAATCGCCGGGTGTAGACCTCCACAAGCATCCACTGCCGCGACCGTCGACGAGCACGATCCAAGACGTGTTCATGCCGAACCAGTACATACCGTTAATGTAGTTGAGGGTGACGGGGATCGGATCGCAGTCAAGGGGGTTGATGCTCGCCACCCTACGATTGTTATGCTATGTGACATGCTATTTCTGAAGATCAGGCGGCATCAGCAAGCAAGGAGCTGGCTTAAAAAGCTCTGGCCTGAGGTCTTTGAGTAAACGGTACATCCCCGACGAGCACGCGCCGAGCGGCATGGTACTGAGATTGTCCACACGTGAAACAATGAGCTTGATTACCTCTATGGGGAGCGAATTCCAGCCACTCTTTCGGCGGACGCTGCTCGGTTCTGCCATTGTTAGTGCTTGGGTTTTGGACAAGGGGGGAGGCGCCTTAGCGGGGATGGAAGAGTGGACAAAGATGGAGAAGCGAATATGTGCTGCGGGAAGTGGACAAGTGATGATGACTACAGCACGCCGCTTGACTTACAAGACACATACCAGCAGCGTAGGGTCATATCGAAGTCAGACAACTTGCTTGAGTGATCACAGTACTGGTACTCCCTACAGTACCTGCTACTATGCCCTATCTTGCTTGAGTAGAGTAGTAGTGGAGTAGGACTCTGCTCTACTACTAGCACCGGAGGAGTAGTATGTTCTAATCCAAAATAGTTACAAACTTCAATGCCCGAGCGTGTAACGACTACGAACCGCCATCGATGCTAACTCCAATCCTGCAAGTCATGGATTTGTTTCTTTTTAACTTTCTGTATGAATCTGTAGCCATCCTGCAAGTCATGTACATTGTACTGACTATGGAACCCACAGAATACTTAGAATACAAGATTAAGGATGCAATTAACTTTTTATAGAGGGAGAATCATACATGCAATTAAATCAAATGGATTGGACGTGACTCTATTATTCTCCAACGGCAACCGGCAAATTTCCACCCGTGGGCCAGAGTAGGTTTCTCGGTTTGCGTGCGGGTTTAACGGAGGGGTTTGATGGAGGCGAGGAGGCGTGTTCAGCCAGGCATGCAGTGGACGGCGCAGTACTATTCGATTTGACAACTACAACTAGTATATTATAAAAAACAAAGAAGAGTAGTAGAGATAGAGATAAGAATAGAGACTAGGGAGGATCAACATCTACTGCTTCGTGGGCTACTCCCGCGCTCCATTCGGCGGCCGCAACGTCCCCTACAGCCACTCCCTCCTGCGCTCCATTCGGCAGGCACTATTGAAATTTGGGGAATACACTCTCGCGACTGCTAGCAGTGACGACTTCACCGATGACGACTTCTTCCCCGACCTCGGCAACCTCTTCCTCAATGACATGGGCGGCAACCTCAACACCAATGGTGCTGCTCCTGTTGCACCGTATGTGTTTCTGTCCTTCCTATTCAAAATCATGGTAGAATTCATGTTTCTTGTTTGTGTCCTAGACTCGATCTGTTCATCTACTATGCTAGTCCGCATGATTAGTTTAATCTCTGTTATAGCCATCATGATTTATTTTGTAGTAAATCTCGTAGTAACTTGCTCATATATTCAACTGGTGGAACGTCCCCTACAGCCACTCCCGTTTCATGGACGGCCTGGTCGATGCCTCCAAGGAGCCCTTCGTCTACTGCTATGAGTGCCCGGTGCCGTTTTGGGGCTCGCCGACGGACATCGTGCATCACCTGATGCAGGCGTGCAGCGATCACTACTGGCCCTTGGTGAAGAACATCAAGTACGATACGTGCTACCCGTTCACCGTGCCAGAGTCACTAGAGGATCAGTGCCACCTGCTAGTCTTGGAGGAGGACAACAGCATCTTCCTCTTGATCGTGGCCACGGGCGAGGCCCGCGCAGGCCGCCGCCACATCTCTGTAGTGTGTGTCAGGGGCGAAGCCGTTGACACTGACACGAGGCCGATGTATAGGTGCATGCTCACTATTACTACCCCTCGGAGGTACGTGGGCGTCGACACTGGCTACGTCAAGCTGACTTAGACTCTGCCGAGCTGGGACCTTCCCGCCGATGTGGACATGGAAGATGCATGGTATTATTTGACCCCCAACAATGTGCATGGGGACTCCAAGGAGGTTCACCTGGACATCTGCATTACTAAGTTAAATTTTGATCATTAGTCTTCGCTCAATGTAATCCGCTGTCTAAGCATGTGGAGACTTCCATGCATGATCTTGCTCTATTGGAGTATCGCGCATGAATAAAAGTGTATCCATTTATGGTTTAGTCTAGAATCTTCCATGTATGAATTTTTACTACAGTACTGGTGAAAGACTTATGATGAACCATTTCCTGCAAAGCATAATAAGAGTTATTTCTTCACAAGTTTTGGATGCAGGTTGAACAGTTGAACGCTTTTGTTTGCAAAAGATACTTTTTTATCTATTTCCCCCGAATGTTTGTGAGCTCTAGAGATGAAATAATATCCGAACAAAACTATCGATACCCGTTACACATGAGATGACCCCCACATCCTTTGTCAAAATAAACAACTCCCCGATCAACGCATTTCACTCTTCCGTGCAACGCACGGGCACCTTACTATCGATTAGTACGACCAAAAATTGAACTAACATTATATATAGTACGATAAATGATGATGCATGTCACCTAAAATTATATCATTGAAAACTTGTTCAAATACAAATCCAACGATATTGTTTTTGTTGACATGCACTAACATTTTGTCAGTTAAATCTTCAGTCAAATTCAATGGGGGATAAATCACGACCGATGTAGTAGTACTAGTGTAGAGGGCGGTGCTGCACGGGAGTCTCACCTCTCACCAAGCTCGTGGCGCGGCAGTAAAGCCGTCATATCACAAAACCCAACCACTCCCAGTAATAAGTGGCCTGGTAAAATAAACGGACAAGCAACCATCACATCCCTCCCTCTTTTTTGCATTTCATCTCTCTGCATTTACTTTCTCCGGTTCATCTCGCACACTCGATCCTAGCTACTACTCCTAGTATCCCTAGCTACTACTCCTAGGGCCAGTTCTTTTGGCGGCTTCCCCAGCTTTTCCCATAAGACTAGTCACAGTGGAGAGTAACATTAAGGCGCCTCACTCATTTATTTGGGCTTCTAAACTACTACTAGTAGTACAGTACCTCCGTCCTGGGATTTTCCTCACCATTGTTTTTTGTGCTAAACTTTGACCAAAGATTTAACTGATAAAATGTTAGTGCATGTGACATGCACTAACATTTCATTAGTTAAATTTATGATCAAAATTTGACACAGATTACAATGGGGACCAATAAACCAGGATGGAGGTAGTATTTATGGGATTACTAATCTAGAAGCCTAAAAGAACTGGCCCCTGGTACTCCTACTAGTAGTAGGAGTACTCAAGTTGGAATTCCAATTGCACGACACAACTTGTTAGGCAAAAAATTCGATACAAGGTGTAGGAAGCGGTTTGGGAATTTGCATGCCTTTCCAACCAGTGAGATACTCTGTACAAAGTATGGCAGAGAAATAACCACAGAGAAGGAAGCTAAAAGTAAAAAATCAAACAAGCATTTTTGCATTTGTTTTGCATTGAATCGTTTCACAAGCTTGACTAGTGTTGTTTTTCTACTTTTACAAAAATTGCATCATAATGTTAAAATGTGCATTTGCATGTACATAAGTAATAGTAGTACTCCCTCCATCTAGGTGTATAAGTCTTCCCTCCTTCTTGGTCACGGTGCACAACCAAAGATGACTTATTGACCTGGACGGAGGGAGTAGCACAGTCTGCAAGCATATATTGAGAGAGACGTGTAGTGCGATAGTATATAGTAAAGTTTGTGCTATATGCACGCACTTGCAAAATGCGTACGAATACACAAGGTTTCCAAACTTTCCCTTTTACATACTTAATTAAGGATGCTAAAAATTCCTGAATGTTTGGGATTTATCATTTGCGTCCCAAAACTAATGAGATCGCCTTACAAAACAAAAATTATACTCCTTCTAAAAGCCACGACGCTCGCAGGAGTGCTTGCGGCGCGCCACGAGTGCCTTGGTGCACGGCTGTTTCCCAGCGCGCCGACACAACGCCTCTTCCTCAGCCTCACAACTCGCGAGGTGCTGATTGGCGGCTTGCCGACGGGCGAGCGCGTTCTCACCGGTGTGGTGATCCGGCGCCAACAGGTACTCCTCCTCGCTGGAAGCGTGCACCCGGTCCACGTACCGCCAAGCATAGATGAGGCACTTGGGGCCGACTGCACTCAGGGCTTTGGCACGGGTGTCCTCCGCCACCCTCACGGCCCTTGCACGAGCCTTCTGCCAAAGAGCCAATTGCCTGACTCTCTTGGACACGACATAGACCTGCCAGCTAGCTTGCCCCGCGGCGCGCTTCTCTTCCTCGGCCTTCTTCTCCGCCTCTATTTTGGCGTGCTCTGCCGGCGGCAAAGCCTCCCACATGGCGACATCCATTTCTTTCCAAAGCTCCTCAAGGCTGGGGGGCTCGGCGGGTGGCGCGGCGTTCTCGTAGCGGGGAGCCGACGCATCCCCCGCCGCGCGTGCTGGCGAGATTGGGAATGCCGACGCGTCCACCTCGATGCGTCGCGGCGAGGAGTGAAACACCAATGCGTCCTCCTCGACTAGTGGCGGCGAGAAAAGGAACGGCGCCGCGTGACCATCCGGGCGGTGCAGCGAGGGGCGCTTAGGGCTTGGGAGGGGCGATGCCATGGTGGTCGACGTGAGAGGGAGGGGGAGGAGATAGCGATGAACGTGAGCGTTCTTCTGAATGCCGTGGGAGGCGCAGTATTTATAGCGAGCAATGGCACACCTACGTAAGATATGGCTGAGCTGCACTGACTTAACTGCAGGTCCAGTTGCGTCACTGACATGTGGGCCAGACCCTTGTTGGGCCCATATGTCAGTGACCCAATGCACCTGCAGTTAAGTTACTGAAGCAGCATCCCAGAAGATATGTTGCATGATTAACGTAACAGGTACGTGGGCATATATGTTGGAGTAAATTACGTGGGAGGGAAGGGGTGGAAATATTACTGGTCACAACGGATTGGACGAGCGTGGGGGGAGGAGAGTCATGCATGCCGATTTTTTCACACGGGGTGGAGTGGTGGGACCACCGAAGGGAGAAGGAGAGTCTGGTAGGCATATTGTTTCCACACATGGAGAGGAAAAGATTTGGAGACGAACGGGCTTCCTGCAGGTATGGGGAACGATGCATAATAAGTCATCTTGCATGCCGGGCTAGGTATAGTCTCAAGTCATTAAAAACATACACGCCCCACACATGTTCATATTTCAAGGTGCACTAAATTATTGCATGCGATGATTAAGGCTGGCCATAATGGTGGTATCTTAGCTAGTATCATGCACACGGGAATAGCGAACATGCTGATGTGGCAAATAATTAATGAAGAGAGGGGGGGTTAGAGTAACTAGTGTTCATGCATGCGTTGGTAAACACATTATTTTGTGAAGAACGACAACATTAGTTGAGTACTTTTGCAGACTTCAAAAACTATTCCACCGCCTCTACTATCTTGCTAAGAGTAGGTGAAATTTTTGAATTGAGCCCTTTAAACTAGAAGGGAGGTAGTAGTACTCTAATAGCTAACCTTGTTGTGATGACAAGATAGGACATGGCATGCACCTGGACGGAGGAACTAGTCTGCATTGTGCATTTAAGTTTTGTCTGAAGTCAATGTACCTCTACTTTGACCAAACTAATAGAAAAATGTATCAACATTCACAATGTCAAATCAATATTTTTACACTCATTATAAAACTTAGTACTATGAATTCCATTTTTGCTCCATACCAATCGTTCTAAAAACTACTAACTACTTCTAACGCGCCATTGAAAATTGGAACTCTTAACCCCGCTAAAAATGATATTTTAAACGTGGCTACTCGATCTGTGGCAACTGGCGACCCACCGCGCTCCAAGTCGTTCACCTGTGGTCCCAACCATCAACTCCTACAGATCAAATTATCACGCGAGCTGACTATACCTACAAAGGTGCTCCACCACGTACCCGGTACCTGCGAATGCAACAATCATGAACCTAGGGTTTTAGGGTTTATTTGTTAACATCGCCTTTACGTAACACTCATGTGTGCGAGACAGCGAGAGGCTGACTGTGTGCGTGCGCCTCTTCTCTTCGTATATGTACTCCACCGTTTGTCTGGTGTCCAAAAAATTATAATAACTACTAGCAATGTGCCAATGCGTTGCCACACGATCAAAGTAGATTAATACATATTCACCGATTTCATAGAAAAAAGTCTAGTTTTGAAATACGTATATCACTAAAAATATGTTATGTTTCACTCAAAATATATTCCTTTGGCGGTTTTGATGAGATAAGGGAGGAATGTTGTTGGTTTCAAGATTCGAGAAGTGGTATATGTATAATTTCTACTCTTACTAGCAAGATGCCTGTGCGTTGCACGGAACATCAAGATCTTGTGGGAGAAAAGGATGAACAAGGGAAGGCCTTATCTGCAAATGTGGTGAGGAGTGCGGGTAAATTGCCATATTTTCCTTCCTATCCGTGAGATATAAATCGGACGACCTATGTTGCAGGATGGCAGGCCCACCATCATCACCAACTCTATTTTTTATCCCTACTCTTATAAAAAGCATTGTCGGTGATGATCGTGTGCCTGCCATCCTGCAATATAGGCCGTCCTATCTATACCTGACGGATAGGAAGGAAACTATGGCAATTTTGCAAAAAGATACCCACACCCCTCTCCACGTTTGCAAATAAGGCCTTTCGTCATTCATCCTTTTCCCCCACAATATAAACTACTCATACAAATGCATCTTGATGTTCCGTGCAACGCATGGGCATCTTGCTAGTTGTTGCAAAAAGCCCATGTGTGTGTGAGAGAGAGGGAGAGTGGAGGAGGACGGAGTGCTTGTGTGACAAAGACACAAGGAGTGTGTGTGCGATAGGTATCAGCTTAAAATGAGGCGATAGTGTGTGTGTGCACGATCGAGAGGGCGTGTCTCAAGAAGGGAAGAAAAATCTACATAGATACAAGGAGCGGGAGAGAGACATGTATGCGATAGTGTAAGCACGAGTGTGCGGGTGTATAAACCTATCTAGAGGCCAGTCGATAAATGTTTGTGAGAGAAATGCGAGTCGGGGTGCGAAAGCGAGAGTTTTGTGTGTGTGTGTGAGAGAGAGACGGTAGTCGGGAAGGGGAGTGGAAGCAGGAGTTGTGTGTGTGTGTGAGAGAGAGGGGGGGGGTTGTCTAATCGGTAAACAAATGAATTATGTCAGTCTGGGATGGAGACGAAAAGGAGACCGCAACAAATGTTGTGTCTACAGCAGAGAGAGAGAGAGAGAGTAATTTTAGTGGTATGAGTCATATGTAGAGACATATAGGGTGTGTGAGAGAATCCCATAGAGAGAAAGACAAAGTGAAAGACGAGTGGAGACTATGTGTGTGGCGGTGAAAAGGAAAGCTTAGGTACCGAGTGATACCAGAGAACAGTAGAGACGTGAGAGATAATGAAAACCGTGTAATGTATACTGATAGGGAGAGTGTGACACCTCTCAAGGGAGACGTCGAGAGACCATGTTTGCGAGGATAGGAGAAACATGAAGTGAGCGTACGGGTGAGCTGGAGAAAAGAGAATGATAGCTACCTGAAGGAGCATGCATGCGAGAGAGATGGGCGTGAAAGGAGTGAACATAAAAGGGATTCAAATATTTGAATTCGAGATGATGATACATGTAATCCATACTCGAACCAAAATTGATCTATCAAACATGCATACTCATATGAATTCATGCACATCTATGTTATTTAATATGTAGATATTACTGATCCATACATTTTAGTAGAACATAATTTGGTTAATTTTTTTGAATTCAACCTTAAGATTTTGAGATCATTTTATTTGTAAATCATATTATACATATAAAGGAGCAGAATTCTTTGTTGTGCTTTTGAAAGTATATATAAAAAAATGATGTATATAGAATGTAATTCCAGTTGAAAATGGATCCTGCCCGAAAAAATAGAGTACAAACGGGATTCGAATTGAGTTGGCACTGTAAACGTGCACTCTGCAAAATTTGAATGAAGCAGGGAAAGTCGCAATAACCGCCCGAAACCAAAATCTGTGAGATGGAAATTACTACTACCTATCCCTGCCACACAAAGCCTATCTGCTGGATTTCTATAGATTTCGATAGGGGTAGGTTTGTAATTTCACCCAAACACGACGTAACCGCCTCTCACCCTGATTCATACACGGTGGGTGCCAAAACACAGTGTGTCCTCGGCCGAAATCAACTCCCTCCCTGATTCGTATTCATACACGGTGGGCACCAAAAGCAAACTCTCATCGGCAAATATTCGGTGTATGCGAGATTACCGTCCTATCCCCAACCGACTAATATTGATGTGATGTAGGAAATTTGAAATGGGGGCTAAGTTTGTAAATTTCCTCGCATTTGAGACAAGCGCGCCCTAAATACATGGTTCCCCCTTCCTCCGTCCGCCACGGTCCGCCACCCCATCCACTGCCGTTCTCCTCCACCATGCCGGAGCTAATACGCCGATGCCACCGTCCATTACAAGAGATCGACCACTCTCATCCATGGCTTCGGACCGGGATCCTTGCATCCCATCCTCTCGCTTCATCCCCGCCGTCGTCCACCTTGCCGGCGCCGCTCCTACGACCGTCTTGTCCACCGCGCCCTGCCGCCACCGTCTACCCTCCTAGATCTCCTTCCACACCGCCAACAGCCATCGCTACCGCAGCATGATCAAATTATCAGCAGATGCATACACGGCGCCGCACCAGAGACGATACTCTTTCGTATTTGCTCAACTTATTTATCGCAGCAAGAAAATAGATCGCCACTGCTTTACTCTGATTTCTTGTCTTGGTTGTGAAGTTGCCTTTGTCCGGTTTGCACCTTCAGATCCGCCATGGCACGCTCAACGCTATACTCCCAATGCTTATGGTTTTCCCCTTTTATATTCCACACTAGTTAAATCACATATGGAGGAAAATGAGTGAATCTACACTCTAAAATGTATCTCGATACATCTGTATGTGATCCATAGTGGAAATCTCTACCAAGACTTGTATTTTGGAATGGAGGGAGTATCATAGTAGTACATTATGTTCCTTGTACTGAAGGTGAGCAGGGACATTTGTAGTGTAGAGGTCTATACGGTCGGTTGTGATGGACACTTTGAGCCTCTTTGATTCGTAGGATTTTGTAAACATAGGAATAGGATTTGTAGTGACCTGCCCACTTGAATCCTATAAGAATAGCAAGGAAATGCGGGGAGTTGTGTCGCCTTTGAGAGTTACACTGATATTAACAGTACCGCACCTTCAGTTGAAGAGAACTGGTATCCGAAGCCTTTCTAGCCGTACCAGCAGTACTAGCACATATATTCCAGCAAGTTCCACTTTGCTGATTTTACTCTGATGCTTACGGTTTTCCCCGTTATCTCTACACTATGATCTGTGTAGCTGCTTTGTGTCGCACTAGTAGCAGTCCACTCTTGAAGCTAAACACTGCAATGACTTACAAAATTGGCACCAAGGCATTGAGTGCCATTCTGGATGCAATGAAACTCATACGCTCCCCACCTGTTGATTCTTGTTCAGAATATGATCCTAGTGACTATTCTAACCTCGAGGAGTCAAAGGAAGATGGCCTGTCCTGTTCACCCATCAAGGTGCCTGTTCTAATTTGGCAAGGTTTTATTAATTGCATGTATCTTGCATATGTTGTCTTGCATTTCTTCTACTTCGTTGCACCGCCATCTGCTTAGTTTACTCATCATATATGTCGAGATGCCATGCCCATCCATTATCAATACATATTCCATCTGACATCATACCATGTTTTTCCACTCAAATGTTGTTCTTGTCCATCAGACATCAAAAAGTAAGAGGGTGATTACCGAACCTGAAGGAGCACCAGCAAAGTCCTTAAAAAACATGGTGGTGCCGGATAAATCAGACAGCACCCCACTTATATTGGTTGTACAACCAGTGACACAAAATGTAGGACCGACTCCAGCAGACTGTACACATACTTCACTGGCCACACCACTAGCCCCACCACACAGAACCTGCACTCCAGCAAAAGGTATACCGATTTCATTTGCCATAGCACCAGCCGTACCATAGAAAAATCCCACTCCAGCAAAAAGTACAACAAGTCCACCGGCCGAAGACCTATCCCAACTGCAGGGACGGCCAATTCCTGCAGATTGGAACCCCATTCCATTTATTCCCAGTTTAAAAGACAAAGATTTCCATGTTGTTAGGGATTACGTGCATATATTCGCATCATGGGAAGATTATAGTGAAGACAAACACAATTTTCACATCTTCCTGTCCAACTTACGTGTAAGTGCTATTATTCATGGTTATTATTTTCCTGTTTTCTGCTAATTGAACACATCAATGATTTACATTACATTGTTGTAACTAGGCAAGGGTCAATCTAGATAGTCAATCTGGATTTTCAAGGAAGCATTGCAGCAGTATCGGTGTTACCTGAGGAAATCACACTTTAATGGCAAGTCTATAAACAAATTTCTGGTGAAGTCTCCTGTGCTAAATTTAGAAGACATTGAATGGAAAAACCTTGTTATGCACTGGTCTCGTTCCCATGATGAGGTATTGTCTATGAAATCACATGACAATTTGAACTTCTACTTTTTCACACGTGCCTTACAGATCTTTTTTGCAGGAAATCTACTCGAAGAAGAATTCTGATTTGAAAAGAATGACAGGATATCGCAAATATGCTGCCCGCTGCTTTGCTCTTGTTAGTACCTGTTGTCCTGTATCACTGTACTTGCATACATACCTGGTTCATTATGTGACAGCAGTATGCATGATGGCTTGCTTATCAATTGTTCGCTCCAAATTTTTTGATCTATATGAATGGTTACATTAGTGTAGAATATATCCAATGCCAAATATTTTTTTAGCTCTGCATTGTTCTTGTAAGTACATGTTGTCCTTTATCAGTGTACTTATAATGATAGGTAGTTGTTCATGTACCATCACTCTGCAGCTTATTTTCCTTTGCCCTCCAATTTCTACACATCAGATCTATATTTAGTCTTACCATAAGGTTGGTACTGAATAAGTTTAGCTGTGCATTGCTCTTGGCTGTACCTTTTGCCTATATCGCTGCACTTACATTTATAGCTACTTGGTTATGTAGCATCACTCTTCATCTTATCTTAAATATTCTCCATTTTTTCGTATATTATCACATCTATATTACTCTTAACAAAATGTAGAATAAAGGCAATGCTTATGAAGAAGATTCTGTGGTAAACTTCTTGAATTGCCCCCCCCCATCAGCATAGACAAGGGCTTTATAGAGCCTATCTTCACCAATAATGTAAGTTTGTCCTTCTCAAGCCTTCAAACTTTGTTGTGTATATTTGGTTAGGCATGACTGCAACAGCTGTTTATTTTTGGTGTTTGCATCAAGTTGCATGTTTAAACTTTATTATGTATTTCATAAACAAAAGTTTGTCCTTCTCAATTTAAGTTTTCAGTTGTACTATCAAGTTCCTTCTTCATACCATGTAAATTAAACTATACAGAGCAAGTGATCTTCTTTTGCACTGCATGTATGCTTTTGTTCTTCATTCGTAATCCAGTGGTGTGGTGAACCTACCCACTACAGCACAATGTCATATTCTGCAATATGAACAATGTCATATCATTCTACTATTATTTAAACCGTCTCTTTATTTGCCAATGTGAAATGGGATAAATTGACAGCACACTAACCATTGATACTTATGAGTTCTTGATCTGTAATCCAGTGGTGTCGTGAAGCTGCCAACTCCTTCACAATGCCATTTCCTGCCATGTCTTGACCTGAACAATACCATATTGTGTTAATGCAATTTTAAACTGTGTCACTTTATTCGTCAGTAAGAAATGTGATGAATTGTCAACACTGATACTTTTATGTGCAAAACATGTGATCTGTCTGCTTGTTTATCTCTCAGAGTGAGGAAGATATAAGTGTTGAACAAGCGCAGTCTCATCATCTTGCTCAGTGCTTGCGCTGCAGCTTCCCAGCAGGGCTAACCTTTCTTGAACTCTATTGAAGTGCTGTCGGTTTTGTATATTATTTTGTCAGCGTGTTTATTTGCATTGGTGGCGATCTTTGATGTCCAGTGTATGTAATCTGCTGACTGCTTGTGCTTTATTATCATAGTGGCGAACTTTGATGCCCAGTGGATGTAATATGCCATAATTTCTTTATTGTATACTCTACGTTTTTTCTTATTCATGATGCTGCAGTTATTTTACTGTATATATATCCTGTCTTCGTAGTAAACCTGCCAAACCGTAAAATTACGGTACATAATCGGGCTGTCATGCAATCATGATGTATGATCCGCATCATGGGCCCCGTCATCTTGGTCCATTAAAATGCCAAAAGTAAACTAGCCCACTAGTAGATTTGGGCTTTTAATAGGCCTAGTAACCCCCGGCCCTCTTTTCGCAAGAAAACTCAATGGGCTTTTAGGAGGCTGAGAAGTAGGTTGGGCCTGAAACGTGCAGAATAGCTCATGGGCTGGCAGCAGCCTGAAATGGACCCCGGCCCATGATTGTGTGAATCAAATCATGGGCTTTTAACAGGCTAAAATTGTGTCAGTCCTTGTTTGGTCCAATCAGATATCGGCTGCAAGCAGGCCGGATGCAAATCGGGCCATAGTTAGACCCAACTATATGATGGGCTTTTAACAGGTCGAAATTAATATAGGGCCGAAATGTTAAACGGGCGCTTAATAGGACGAAACTAATATCAGGCTGAATTACTAAATGGGCCTTTAGCAAGTGGGCCCAAAATCATAGCGTCCAGTTAACGGGCCGAATCTGATATGGGCCATAATTTAGCCCAAAGCCTCTTAAAGGGTCGTACCTGATCTGGGCCGTAATTTGGCCCAGAACGTGGTAGGCTTTTAACAGGCCGGATCTCATATGGGCCATTATTAGGCCCGAAACATGGCAGGCCATTAATGGACCGGATCAAATACGGGCCGGCATTTGGCCCAAAACATGGCAGCCAGTTAATGGGCCGGCCTACTAGGGTCCTCAAAATCTTATGGGCCTATAGCTGGGCTGGCCCATTAATGTCTGCAAAATCTCGTGGGCCTTTAGCTGTGCGAGCCCATTATGATCTGCAAGAATCTTGTGGGCCTTTACCTGGGCCGACCCATTATGGCACACAAAAATCTTGTGGGCCTTTACCTGGGCCGACCCATTATGGCCCACAAAATCTTGTGGGCCTTTAGCTGGGCCAGCCCATTATGGTCCGCAAAATCTCGTGGGCCTTTAGCTGGGCCGGCCCATTATGGTCCGTAAAATCTTTTGGGCCTTTAGTTGGGCCGGCCCATTTAAACTTGATGGGCCGGTCCACGTGTCAACATATCATCGGCGCATCCCACCCATTGGATGAGTGACACCTGTGCCAACGCGGACCTGACACGTGTCTCCTCCAGGCAATGATGATTTTACACATGGAAAATCCCCATTGGTCAGGGCTGTTAATGGGTTATCGGATCCAAAACCTGACCCGATAGCTTAACGGCATTCCGTTACGGTGTATGCCACGTGTCGGTCACCCTTGACGAAAGCACTTCTGTGACCCGCGATTTATCGTCATGGAAGTGGACACTTCTGTGATGATAATTTTGGTGATGTCATGGAACACTTCTACGACAGCACATGTATGACTATCTTGATTCTGTCATAAAATCGTCATGGATGTACTTGCATGACAAAAAACACGACCTACTGTGAGAAACACGTATCGTCACGGAAGTGTATTTTTTTGTAGTGTTCATTGCTCCGTTTGATTTGATTCTTTTTGCAAACTGGAGTTCTTCAGTTGAACTTTCTGGTTAGATCTTTTATTTGAGCTTTACCCGTGCTTCTAGTTGAGTGCTTATGTATGTTATTGTTTGTTATGATAGAATACCCGGAGTGTGAAGCGTGCTACTACGAGTCCCTAGGTTTTGCGGATCATCAGCAAGGCAAGTAAAGTAACACTTCGATCATATCCCTTTATTACCCAGTTTTTATGCATTAGATCAACCCTCAAATATTGCATGGTTAGGATCTGATAACATGTGGGTTTGGGAAGTAGATGAGGTGGTAGAACCTATTGCCCTTTTATTATCACACCTTTGGGAGTTACTTCTACGTTATGCTCAGGATTGCTATGCTATGCTCGTAGACGTGGACTGGGTGAGTGTATCCATGACAGATGTGAGTATTGTTAATTAAGGTTAACTTAGGTGGCTACTTAAATACACATCTGGGTGGATTGGTTGAGGCACCCTGGCGTACCTAGTGGTTGTCAGGGCACCTAGAGAATCAAGTGTTGTCCTAGGATATCCTGGAGTACCCGTGTGATCATCCTACGGTTCGCCACCCAGGCTCAAAGGGATCATAAGATTATTCATGTTGGAAACTTCCGTGTGCAGCCACAAGCCAATATGGGCTCTGGCATAGTTGAGTAAGTTGCTTGAAGCTCTTGAAGAGGTAGACTAGCAGATGTAGTGGGTTGTAGGTGCTATTGTCTAGCCAGAGTAGAGAGTCAATGCTTGAGAAAGACTATGTTTTGAATCTCTGATCATGGATCTGTTCGAGTCTTGTGGGGAAAAGTGCGCAAACCTCTGCAGAGTGTACAAACTAATCATGGTAAGCCGTGTCCCCGGTTATGGACATCTTGAGTATCTGGTTCTTGGATTATCATGTTGATCTCATCACTCTAAATTAATTTGTTGGGTTTAATGATGATGCTTAATTGGGATTGAGTTGGAAGAACCTTCTCAATGTTTATCAACCACCATGATAGTTAAATAAAATTTATTCCTTTGTTGTAGGGAAAAATTGGCTTTATGCAAAACTGTAACCATATAGCTTTCCACCAGCCATATATGCATGTAGTGATAGCATTTATTCTGTTCATTACTTTATGTGTTACATTGCCAGCATATTTTATGTGCTGACCCGTTTTGGGCTGCAACATGCCTTTTTAGACGACGAGTAAGGTGCCATAGGTCGTTGTCGTTCACTCAGCTATGCCGTTGGAGTTGATGGACTCACTTTATCTTCCAAGCCTTCCGCTATTATCGTTTTTAGATGGCCTTAAGACGACATTTGATTTAATAAGTGTGTGATTGAAACTCTGTTATAAATCCTCAAGTACTGTGCGTGTCAGCATTACCGATCCAGGGATGACACTGATGCACAGAGACTAGACTGTTTGAGGTCTGGTCACTACAATATGAAAAGGCCCAAGCTTGGGGATGCTATGTTTGATGAGAATGACATGTTTGAGAATATATTTGCTGCAATTAATGTTTGTCCCAAGCTTGGGGATGCTACGTTTAATAAAGATGATATTTTAGCTTCCCAAGTTTCGATGAGCAAATTTATTATGATGATAGCATGCCTCCTATTTATGATGGTTATATTGATGAAAGTGGGTTCGGAAGAGTGTAAACTTTAGGAAGTAATGATCCCACTATTTTGGAGGGTGTTGAATCTTATAATATTTATGAAAGTGGATTTGGAGAGGTCATGACTTTATTTAGTGATGAATCCACTATTTTGGAAGAGGTTTTAATTGATTATGATGAGAACAAAGTTGCTACTTATGATGATTATTGTGATGAAACTTATGCTATAAAAGGTAGTGATGATTATATTTATAAAACTTGCATGATTATGATTACCCTTTTTCTGAACATTACTCTTTGAATGTGGAAACAATTTATAGTATTCGAGTCTCTTATGATACTCTCACTATTCCGAATAAGAAGAATTTTGCTTATGTGGAGAGTAGAAAATTTTCTATGCAAGTAGATCATGAAAAGAATGCTTTAGGTGCTGGTTATATTGTAGAATTTATTCATGGTTCTATTGAAAATTATTATGAGGGAGGAACATATGCGTGTAGTAATTACAATAATATCAAGTTTCCTCTCTATGTGCTTAAAATCTTGAAGTTATGCTTGTTTAGCCTTCCTATGCTAGTTGATTATTGTTCCCATAAGTTGTTTGCTCACAAAATCCCTATGCATAGGAAGTGGGATAGACTTAAATGTGCTAGTCATATTCTTCATGATGCTCTCTTTATGTTTCAATTCTTATCTTTTATGTGAGCATCATTGAAATCATCATGCCTAGCTCGGGGCATTAAACGTTTGCGCTTGTTGGGAGGCAACCCGATTTTATTTTTGTTCTTGCTTTTTGTTCATGTTTATTAATAAATAATTCATCTAGCCTATGTTTAGATGTGGTTTTATGTTTTAATTAGTGTTTGTGCCAAGTAGAACCTTTGGGAAGACTTGGGTGAAGTCTTTATGATCTTGCTGTAAAAAACAGAAACTTTTGCGCTCACGATATTAGATACCATTTTTTACTGGAGAGTGCTTTTACGTTGATTCTTTTTGAAGATGATTAATATAAATATTCCTCACGTCCAACAATTTATTTGAGAATTTTTGGAGTTACATAAGTATACGTTTGATGCAGATTACTACAGACTCTTCTGTTTTTGACAGATTCTGTTTTCTATGTGTTGTTTGCTTATTTCTATGAATCTATGAGTAGTATTGGAGGGTATGAACCATAGAGAAGTTGGAATACAGTAGATATTACACAAATATGAATTTGTAATTAGTTCATAACAGTACCAAAAGTGGTGATTTATTTTCTTATACTAACGGAGCTTACAAGTTTTCTGTTGAGTTTTGTGTTGTGAAGTCTTCATGTTTTGGGTAAAGATTTGATGGACTATGGAATAAGGAGTGGCAAGACCCTAAGCTTGCGGATGCACAAGGCACACAAAGATAAAATTCAAGGACAACCAAGAGCCTAAGCTTGGGTTCGTCTTCGTCTACCGGTAACTTTACTTGGAGCTATATTTTTATTCACCACATGATATGTGTTTTGCTTGGAGCGTCTTGTATGATATGATTCTTTGATTTTTATTTTACCACAATCATCCTTGCTGTACAAACCTTTTGGGAGATACACACATGATTCGGAATTTATTAGAATATTCTATGTGCTTCACTTATATCTTTTGAGTTAGGCAATTTTGCTCTAGTGCTTCACTTATATCTTTTAGAGCACGGCGGTGGTTTTATTTTGTAGAAATTATTGATATCTCATGCTTCACTTAGATTATTTTGAGAGTCTTTCAGAACAGCATGGTATTTGCTATGTCTATAAAATTGGTCCTAGAATGATGGGCATTCAAGTTGGGTATAATAAAAACTATCATAGAAAGTGAATTGGATGCTATGATCAATTTGATGCTTGATAATTGTTTTGAGATATAAAGGTGGTAATATTAGAGTCATGCTAGTTGGGTAATTATGAAATTGAGAAATACTTGTGTTTAAGTTGGCAAGTCCCATAGAATGCACGTATGGTAAAAGTTGTGTAACAAATTTGTTGCATAGGGTGCTCTTTTGATTGCCTTCCTTATGTGTGGAGGTCGGGGGCGCGCAATGGTTAACTCCTACCAACCTCCCCCCTAGGACATGCGTAGTAGTACTTTGCTTCGAGGGCTAATAAAACTTTTGCAATAAGTATATGAGTTCTTATATGACTAATGTGAGTCCATGGATTATACACACTCTTACCCTTCCATCATTGCTAGCCTCTTCGGTACCGTGCATTGCCCTTTCTCACCTTGAGAGTTGGTGCAAACTTCTCTGGTGCATCTAAACCCCGTGATACGATACGCTCTATCACACATAAACCTCCTTATATCTTCCTCAAAACAGCCACTATACCTACCTATTATGGCATTTTCATAGCCATTCCGAGATATATTGCCATGCAACTTTCCACCGTTCCGTTTATTATGACACGCTCCATCATTGTCATATTGCTTTTGCATGATCATGTAGTTGACATAGTATTTGTGGCAAAGCCACCATGCATAATTTTTCATACATGTCACTCTTGATTCATTGCATATCCCGGTACACCGCCGGAGGCATTCATATAGAGTCATTTCTTGTTCTAGTATCGAGTTGTAATCCATGAGTTGTAAATAAATAGAAGTGTGATGATCATCATTATTAGAGCATTGTCCCTTAATAAAAAAAGAAAGGCCAAATAAAAAATTCCAAAAAAGAAAAAAAGAAAGGCCAAATAAAAAAAGGCCCAAAAAAGGCGGACAATGTTACTATCCTTTTCCACACTTGTGCTTCAAAGTAGCACCATGATCTTCATGATAGAGAGTCTCTTATGTTGTCACTTTCATATACTAGTGGGAGTTTTTCATTATAGAACTTGGCTTGTATATTCCAACCATGGGCTTCCTCAAAATGCCCTAGATCTTCGTGAGCAAGCAAGTTGGATGCACACCCACTTAGTTTCTTTTGTTGATCTTTCATACATTTATAGCTCTAGTGCATCCGTTGCATGGCAATCCCTACTCTTCATGTTGACATCAATTGATGGGCATCTCCATAGCCCGTTGATTAGCCTCGTTAATGTGAGACTTTAATTTCTCCTTTTTTGTCTTCTCCACACAACCTCCATCATCATATTCTATTCCACCCATAGTGCTATATCCATGGCTCACGCTCATGTATTGCGTGAGAGTTGAAAAAAGCTGAAGCGCGTTAAAAAGTATGAACCAATTGCTTGGCTGAAACCGGGGTTGTGCATGATGGGAGTATTTTGTGTGATGAAAATGAAACATAGCCTAACTATATGATTTTGTAGGGATAAACTTTCTTTAGCCATGTTATTTTGAGAAGACATGATTGCCTTGTTAGTATGCTTGAAGTATTACTATTTCTTATGTCAATATGAACTTTTGTCTTGAATCATTTGGATCTGAACATTCATGCCACAATAAAGAAAATTACATTGAGAATTATGCTAGGTAGCATTCCACATCAAAAATTCTGTTTTTATCATTTACCTACTCGAGGACGAGCAGGAATTAAGCTTGGGGATGCTTGATACGTCTCCAATGTATCTATAACTTTTGATTGTTCCATGCTATTATATTACCTATTTTGGATGTTTATGGGATTTACTCTACACTTTTATATCATTTTTGGGACTAACCTACTAACCGGAGGCCCAACCCAAATTTTTGGGACTAACCTACTAACCGGATTGCCTATTTCAGTGTTTCGAAGAAAAGGAATTTCAAACAGAGTCGAAATGGAATGAAACCTTCGGGAGAGTTATTCTTGGAACGGAAGCAACCCAGGAGACTTGGAGTAGACGTTAGGGCAGCTTCGCGGTGGCCACAAGGTAGGGAGGCACGCCCTACCCCCTGGGCGCGCCCCTACCCTCGTGGGCCCCTCGTGGCTCCCCTGACCGACTTCTTTTGCCTATATATATGTCCATACACCCTAAAAACATCGAGGAGCACAATAGATCGGGAGTTCCGCTGCCACAAGCCTCTGTAGCCACCAAAAACCTCTCGGGAGCCCATTCCGGCACCCTTCCGGAGGGGGAATCCATCACCGGTGGCCATCTTCATCATCCCGGCGCTCTCCATGACAAGGAGGGAGTAGTTCACCCTCGGGGCTGAGGGTATGTACAAGTAGCTATGTGTTTGATCTCTCTCTCTCTCTCGTGTTCTTGAGGTGATACGATCTTGATGTATCATGAGCTTTGATATTATAGTTGGATCTTATGATGTTTCTCCACCTCTACTCTCTTGTAATGGATTGAGTTTTCCCTTTGAAGTTATCTTGTCGGATTGAGTCTTTAGGGATTTGAGAACACTTGATGTATGTCTTGCATGTGCTTATCTGTGGTGACAATGGGATATCACGTGATCTACTTGATGTATGTTTTGGTGATCAACTTGGGGTTCAGTGACCTTGTGAACTTATGCATAGGGGTTGGCACACGTGTTCGTCTTGACTCTCCGGTAGAAACTTTGGGGAACTCTTTGAAGTCCTTTGTGTTGGTTGAATAGATGAATCTGAGATTGTGTGATGCATATCATATAATCATGCCCACGGATACTTGAGGTGACATTAGGGTTTTAGTTGATTTGTGTCTTAAGGTGTTATTCTACTACGAACTCTATGATAGATCGAACGGAAAGAATAGCTTCATGTTATTTTACTACAGACTCTTGAATAGATCGATCAGAAAGGATAACTTTGAGGTGGTTTCATACCCTACCATAATCTCTTTGTTTTTTCTCCACTATTAGTGACTTTGGAGTGACTCTTTGTTGCATGTTGAGGGATAGTTATATGATCCAGTTATGTTATTATTGTTGAGAGAACATGCACTAGTGAAAGTATGAACCTTAGGCCTTGTTTCCTAGCATTGCAATACCGTTTGCGCTCACTTTTATCGCTTGCTACCTTGCTGTTTTTATATTCTCAGATTACAAAAACCTATATCTACCATCCATATTGCACTTGTATCACCATCTCTTCACCGAACTAGTGCACCTATACAATTTACCATTGTATTGGGTGTGTTGGGGACACAAGACTCTTTGTTATTTGGTTGCAGGGTTGTTTGAGAGAGACCATCTTCATCCTACGCCTCCCACGGATTGATAAACCTTAGGTCATCCACTTGAGGGAAATTTGCTACTGTCCTACAAACCTCTGCACTTGGAGGCCCAACAACGTCTACAAGAAGAAGGTTGTGTAGTAGACATCAGCCAGAACAACCACTTGCATGATAGTCATGCAGTAGCCTTGGTTTTCAACTTGAATACTTAATAAAAGCTTGTCGTTATCTGCTTGCTTGTATGTTACTACTGTCGTTGTTTCAGTTATGTTCGTGGATTCATGTCCACCTTCATGCTTTGTTATGATGCATCGTGTTGTATTGTGCTACTTGCTAGTATCATTTTCACATGTCATGCTTGTTAGTATTAATACATGCTGGTAGTAGTGATGGTCTTAGGATGCATGCTTAGTCTGTCATTCAGTACCGTTGCTATGCTTGTTCTGTTGCATCTAGTTGATTACGTGCTTACTTGGTAGTGTTCTTGCTATGTTCTTGCATGGTATTTATTCATGATGCTAGTGGTCATGTTATGCTTATGGTAGATTTAAGTTTGTGTTATTCATGCTCGTCAGTATGCCATGCTCATTCGGATATATGATTCATTATGGTTATGCTCGACGATTATGTTGCACCTCCATGCTTATGTTGATACCATGCTCATGCATTGTAGTTGCATCATGTTACTTTATTATGGCTCAGCTTATTGCATTCAAGTTTAATCGGATAATAATGAACTTGAACAACTATTGGCTGAGTCATGGTGCCACTAAATTGAGCTAACCAGTGCAACCACATTTGCCTTTATGGGAAGGACCTAACTAGGTCTATTGTCATGCCTCTCGCCGGTGCCTCCAACGAGGGAAGGTTATGGGCGCGCGCTACCCTGATCAGGTAGGCGGACATAAACCTTGTGTGCTCGTTGTTGTTGTTATGGTACCTTGTCCCCGTTTGGGACCTTTTATTTTGCCACGACGGTGGCCGTTGATGCCTTTGGTAGGCATGGGGCCACCCATGACTTAGCCCAAAGGGGAGTTTGTCAGAGTAGCCAAGATAGTGTCATGGGCAGTAGATCGGTTTTGTCGGAACGCCATTGGTCCACATGTATGGGAGTGTGAGGCCATGGGTTCCGTGGTGTGGGTACAGTGTGCTAACCTCTGCAGAGTGTGTGTTAAATCTATCGATAGCCCCGCCCGCGGATATGGGCCCATTTCGGAGTCGGTCACACTATGAGCCAACAACAATAATGATAACTTGCTTAACAACAACCCTGGTTCGATGATGAGAGACGATCAAGGAGGTATCGTCGATACCGGAGTTGGTTGATCTTTAGGTGATTGCGAGATGATCACGGTGGTATCGAGGATACCGATGTTGGTAAGTTGATGCATGTGTTGGTTACAAGGTAACCCGAGCAGAGTAAGTTGGTGCAGGATATTGTTAACCTATTGCATGTAGTTTTATCATGTTCATATGCTCATGCCATGCTAAAGTTGTATCATATTCAGTTGTGCATGCCATGTTGTTTTTGCTAGTATTATGTTCATGGTTGATTTAACCCGCTAATGCCATGTTGTTGTTTGTCTTGACTGCTTTTGGTTTATTGTGAGCTTGCAAGTACATTCAATGTACTGACCTGGCGTGTCATGCTAGTTTGCAGCTCGTGCCTGGATTGCTTGCTTGTTTGGTGTGGTTCCTGTGTTCCCAAGCTAGGAGAAACATTCCATCCAGAGTCCCTGCGGATTGGAGTTCATCATTGTCGTTCGTTGTTCCACTACCAATAGTTCTTCCGTTGCCAGTAGAGGTTCCGCTACCTCGAGTTGTTATGCTGCTTGCATAGAGCAACTGTGGTTGGCGTAGTGTTGCCGAGCCGGTTTTATTCCTTGTAATATCGTAGATCTTGTATTCGTATTCAGGTTGTAATAGAGAGATGGTTTGTTCTATGCTAAGCAGTGCCATATTCCAGAAGGCTTCATCTTGATCTCTGGGCTGGAATACGAGGCGTTCCGGTTTTCTTTGAGCCGGGGTGCCACAGGCTTGGTATCAGAGCATGTCTGGCTTTAGAGTGTCCTAGTCCGCTGGAACGTTCGAAAACGGTAGTATAGGGTCTGGTTGCTGCCCTTATTTGCTGCATTTGGTTGTTGCATTTGTTTGCTACATATAGTCTTATTCGGTTACCCCTAACACCTGTTTTGTGCGTAGATGGCGGTCAACTTCCATGAGTTTAGTGCCCTCCCCAGAGCGCCTGGTGCTGTTCCTATTGCGTTCAGCCCCACTCCTTCACCTCTGAGTTTTGCCACCCTCCTTGGCGATATGTGGCGTAGCATTTATCCTCTCGGACATCCACCCCCTTATCAAGTATTCCAGTTTTCTGCTGGAGGAAGAATCCTGGAGTATGTTGCCCATGTCTATCTGTCAACCCCGATTCCTATTGGTAAGCGCACCTACAGTTTCCATGGTGGTTATGGTGCTACCCCCGAGAATGTCGTTCAACTTTCCGCTATGGCAGCAATCACCGGTCTTCGCCATCAAGAGAGCCTAGTGCAAGAGAACCGTGCTTATCAATACTATCCCACCATCGTCGAGAATCCTAGGTGGATCCAATTCCCATCTGTCTACCCTCAAGAAGACCCGACTATCTTCACCATGGCCCGTTACATGATGGCCAAGTGCCTTCTTATTTTTGAGTTAGTCCGAGACACCACTGGAGCCAGGAGATTTCTTGGTGCTTCCCTACCTTAGTGTCCGCCAGCTTCTCTAACCTCTCCGCCTTGTCCATCCGGAGTTTTAGAGTCAGCAATTCCGCTCGCTACTTCCTTAGCTTCTTCGTCTGCTCCTGAGCATTTGCTCAAGCGTAGGGTGTAGTCCTTCGTGTAGTGCATGTGCATTTGCTCTAGTATCATTGCTTGTTTATGCTTGTGTGTGCCTGTTTGGATTAGTTTTGTAGCTTGTTTGTTGTGTGCTTTACTGCAATCGATCATTTCCTCATGCTTCTTTGTTTTGAATCCTCGGTGTTACCCCCTTATGGAAATTGCTCATTAACCAAGATATACACCAAGGAACTCAGTCAAAAGCAATGAGATTTTCAGCTGACAACATTGTATTGAAGACATCCAGTCTGAATACAGGTATAGTCTGCTCAGAATTTCAGTAACAAGTACCCGTGAGAGATACACCTTTATTGTAGCAATGATTAAATCAGAAAGAGAACAAAAATGGATCCAAGTCCAACCGGGCATTTCAAGTCAGAGGTATGGTCTGTACCCAATGATTGATTCTACCATGAGTCAGATTGAAGCATGCGACACCCAGAAGTCAGTCCGGATATGCAATGAATTCAGCAAGAAGGATGACCAGACAATTCTTGACATACAAGTTATCAGCAGCCGGAATGACAAGAATATATATGATATTCCATTCGCAAAGAAAATCAGTCCAGTCTTTCTTAACAATTTATCAGTGAAGCATACAAGGCAAGATTCCTCAGTCTGCATCATAAATGTATGAATAGATTCCAGTGCAAGATATTCAGTCTTCTTCAGTAAGATACTAGACACAAGCTTCTGGCATAAGGGGGAAGCTTATAATGTACGGTACCCAGTCTTCCTTAGCAAGATATCCGCAGAAAGCTTCGAGCACAAGCTATCCAGTCTTCCGCAGCACGATACCCCGATGGATTCTGGAGCAAGCTGCCTAGTTTTCTTCAGCATGGTACTGGTACAAGAAATAAACAATGGATTGTCAGCATATGGCAGTGTTTTCCAAGTGGCAAATCTACAACAGTTAAGTCAGAAACAAGAATCAGTTTGAACAAAGGCATACCTCGAGGATTGGATATTTCTGCATACAGTGAGTATGATGTCAAGTTCATGCCAGTCCCTCGCACAAGGAAGAATTCATGGTACGCATCTGACAACCTCACTGGATATGTAAGTGAAGGAAAACCAGTGGGTGATGCCAGAATCGACAAGTCTAGAAGAGAGACAACATTGAGGCAACAATCTTGGCAGCAATTCTCGAGATCAGCCCCCCACACCCGACAAGGTGATGCTATTAATCTGGTCATTGTCTGGTATGATTAACAATAGTATTGAGATCTGTATAAGCACACGTTAACCAGATAAATATCCCAAGGCTCAAGGCATGAACACGACCAAGGTATGGTTGCAAGGTATTGCACTTGACAATACTCAGGGCCGTGAAAATAATCAAGGATATATAAGGCCCCGCTCTTTCATTTAAGGATCCAGATAAAGAAAATAATAATGAAAGAGCAAGAACGACAATACAGGTATGCCGGTTATTGTGTGAAAATGTGGTATGCATACCCAACACAGTATGATATTTCATAGCAAATACTTAGTGAAGATTCGCCTCAGAGGTCTACTTCATTGTGGTAAGGACCTCACATCAAGGCAACTAGCTCAGTCCATAGTATGCTCAGAGCTGTCAGCATTGAATACCCGAGTCTGTCAGGTCCGACCCAAGGAAAATTAAATATATTGACCTCAGTAACTGCGCTGAAGCATCGCACGACCCATTATTCCCATGATATACCGGCAAAATGAAGAATTAGGGTGAGAGAACATACTTTGAGGATTGTTATCTCTCACATATGGGAAGTAATTAAATAATAGTCTGCCAGGAATGCGATTCTTTGCCAAGATCACCGCCGGTCAAGTCTGCAAAGGTTATCATCGAGAGATGGTGCATTTTTCTATCAATCAAGTCAAGCGACAGTTAACCCTTTGGTACAAATTGGATACTCAAGACAGTGAACTCAGGCAAGATAAGTTAGAAAACTCCTGCAAGATGTCAGAATCCATCATAAAGATAAGTATGATTCCTATCACTGCTTTGAACCCAGAAGGTATGCACATATTAAAGCAGTCTGATATCTGGATAGAGGAGATTCCTAGTTCCACAAGAAGATGTGTTCCCAACCCTGTGGATTATTCTCGGTACTCGATACAAGAAAAACATCTCCAGCAAGGATCAGTATCAAGAAGGACACCTATGGCAGTAATGATAATCTTTCAGACCCCAGTTCAGCCAGCAGATGTGAAGAAAAAAATTGAGTCAGTATGAACAAGAACATATGAGGTAAGTCTTGTCAGAATGTCAGATACGATGAAGCAAAACACCCCAGATCAAGGAAGTCAGTCAGATCAAATTCAGTGGGAATATTATATGAGAATGAATACAAGAAACCTAAGCTGGAAATGGTTTCTTCAAGTCAGAAAAAATATTTATCCCTGAGCAACCAAATCTCGAGGACAAGATTTCTTTAAGAGGACAAGGTTTGTAACAGCCTAGATTTTGCCCTATTCTTTTTCCAATGATTTTCTTGGATTTCTGGATTTGATTTGCTTTTCTGTGGCTATGTGGTTCCAAAACTTGTGAAGACCATGTCTTCCTAGGTTTTATAGTGGCTTGTCATCCCCAAAACCTGATGTATGCCTTGCTATAAGTTTAGCAGGGAGGTACCAAAGTAATCCAGGAGTGGATCACTGGACAACGGTCAAGAATATCCTGAAATACCTGAAAAGGACTAAGGATATGTTTCTCGTTTATGGAGGTGAAAAATAGCTTGTCGTAAATGGTTACGTCGATGCAAGCTTTGACACTGATCCGGATGACTCTAAGTCACAAACTGGATACGTATTTATATTGAATGGTGGAGCTGTCAGTTGGTGCAGTTCCAAGCCAAGCATCATGGCGGGATCTACGTGTGAAGGAGTACATAGCTGCTTCGGAAACAACGAATGAAGGAGTCTGGGTGAAGGAGTTCATATCCGATCTAGGTGTAATACCTAGTGCATTGGGTCCAACGAAAATATTTTATGACAATACGGGAGCAATTGCTGTCGGATATCGGATTCTGGCAAAACCCTTAAGGTTCGAACTCTGAAGTGCGCACGAAGATCTACTCCCTACCGATCCACGCCCCAAAACTTCGCCATGATTCTAAGCTACACGATGAACAACACAAAGGACACGAGGTTTATACTGGTTCGGGCCACCGTTGTGGTGTAATACCCTAATCCAGTGTGTGGTGTGGTGGATTGCCTCTGGGGCTGATGATGAACAGTACAAAGGAAGAACAACCTCGCGAGGGGTGTTCTTGAGCTAGTGCGGTGTTCTGCAAGGGAAGGATTCGATCCCCTTCTACTGTGGTGGCTATCTCTATTTACAGAGGCCCTGGTCCTCTTCCCAAATATTGAGTGGGAAGGGAGCCAACAACGGCCATTTTGAAGGGGGACAACTAGTATAAGCTATCCTGACTAAAGGTGGTCTTCGACTGCCAAAGGCACTGGTGATGACGTCGTCTTGGGCTCCACGGTGATCTCCATCCTGCCGTCTTGCTGGTCTTGGTCTTGTTGCACCAATATGGTAATCTTTGCCTGATGCCTCGGTACTCCGTGCCTGCGCTCGCCCCCTTTGCACCAAAGAGGAAACAAGGACACTGCGCTGGCTGGCGCCCGCCTGGTCTCGATCGTCATGGCTTGTGTCATGAGCACCTCATGAGGTACCCCTTGCCTTGATCTCTCCGGCTCCTCGCGAGCCTGCCTGATGAGGCCACCCCTGAGGAAGCCTTGTGTCGTCCGCCCCGTGAGGCTTGGCCCCTCGTGAGGGTCTTGAGCTTGGGTTGATGAAGACGGGCCGTATTGGGCCACTGCTTGAGCCACGCCGCAGGATGCAGGCAGGCAAGTCTGGGGACCCCCGTTCCCAGAACACCGACAATTGCCTTGGTGAAGGAATCCAGATTTTACAAGAGAACCAAACACATCAAGAGACACTTTAACTCCATCCGCGATCAAGTCAAGGAGGGAGACATAGAGATTTGCAAGGTACATGCGGATATGAATGTTGCAGACCCATTGACTAAGCCTCTTCCACGAGCAAAACATGATCAACACCAAGACTCCATGGGTGTTAGAATCATTACTATGTAATCTAGATTATTGACTCTAGTGCAAGTGGGAGACTGAAGGAAATATGCCCTAGAAGGCAATAGTTGTTATTTATATTTCCTATTATCATGATAAATGTTTATTATTCATGCTAGAATTGTATTAACTGGAAACTTAGTACATGTGCAGACACATAGACAAAACAAAGTGTCCCTAGTATGCCTCTACTTGACTAGCTCGTTAATCAAAGATGGTTAAGTTTCCTGACCATAGACATGTGTTGTCATTTGATAAACGGGGTCACATCATTAGAGAATGATGTGATGGACAAGACCCATCTGTTAGCTTAGCATAATGACTGTTAAGTTTTATTTCTATTGCTTTCTTCATGACTTATACATGTTCCTCTGACTATGAGATTATGCAACTCCCGAATACCGGATGAACACCTTGTGTGCTATCAAATGTCACAACATAACTGGGTGATTATAAAGATGCTCTATATGTGTCTCCGAAGGTGTTTGTTGAGTTGGCATAGACCAAGATTAGGATTTGTCACTCTGTGTACCGGAGAGGTATCTCTGGGCCCTCTCGGTAATGCTCATCATTATAAGCCTTGCAAGCAATGTGACTAATGAGTTAGTTATGTGATGATGCATTACGGAATGAGTAAAGAGACATGCCGGCAACGAGATTGAACTAGGTATAAAGATACCAACGATCGAATCTCGGGCAAGTAACATACCGATGACAAAGGGAACAACATATGTTGTTATGCGGTTTGACCGATAAAGATCTTTGTAGAATATGTACGAACCAATATGAGCATCCAGGTTCCTCTATTGGTTATTGGTTGGAGATGTGTCTCAATCATGTCTACATAGTTCTCGAACCCGTAGGGTCCGCACGCTTAATGTTCGATGATGATTTGTATTATGAGTTATGTGCTTTGGTGACCAAAGTTTGTTCGGAGACCGGATGAGATAACGGACATGACGAGGAATCTCAAAATGGTCAAGAGGTAAAGATTGATATGTTGGAAGGATAGATTCGGACACTGGAATAGTTTCGAGAAGTTTCGGATAAGTTTCAGAGTACCGGACCCCCCCCCCCCGCCCGGGAGAGTAATAGGCCAACATGGGCCTTAGTGGAGGAGAGAGGGCCGGCCATAGGACGTGGCGCGCGCCCCTCCTTGCCAATCCTAATTGGACAAGGGGTGGGGGCGGCTCCCCCCTTTCCTTCTCCTA
>NC_041391.1:378846417-378874781 GCF_002162155.2 Triticum dicoccoides | reverse complement strand
GCCGGCTCCCCCCCTCCTTTATATACGGGGGCAGAGGGCACCCCAACGGTACAACATTGTCTTAGCCGTGTGCGGTGCCCCCCTCCATCGTTTACTCCTCCAATAGTATCACCGTAGTGCTTAGGCGAAGCCCTGCGCGGATCACATCATCAACACCGTCATCATGTCGTCGTGCTGACAAAACTCTCCCTCGACCTTCTGCTGGATCAAGAGTTCGAGGGACGTCATTGGGATGAACGTGTGCTGAACTCGGAGGTGTCGTACGCTCGGTGCTAGATCGGTTGGATCGTGAAGACGTTTGACTACATCAACTGCGTTAACATAACGCTTCCGCCTTCGGTCTACGAGGGTACGTGGACACACTCTCCCCTCTTGTTGCTATGCATCTCCTAGATAGATCTTGAATGATCATAGGAATTTTTTTGAAATTGCATCCTACGTTCCCCAACACCTCATACTCAGCAGTATTGTTGGTGGCTTCCTCCCGGGGGAAATGCATATTAACTACATACTTGAGATGCTCTTTGGTAGGTGCGATGAATAGCACTCCAGCACCGATGCTTTGTAACGAAAAAGCACCATCAAAGTACATGATCCAATTCTTTTCTGTCTCCCTCCCGGGAAGTGCTGACTCTTGGACCTCATCATCTAGTATTGGCGTCCATTCCACAATGAATTCAGCTAAGGCTCTGCTCTAGATGGTTTACCTACTCTCAAACTTGTGCGCAAAAGCTCGACAGCTCTAGTGCCCACTGCACTATCCTGCTGGTTGCCTTTGGATTCCTTAGAATGCGCACCAGCGGAAAATAGGTGACCACCGTAATCTCATGCGCTTGAAAATAGTGGCACGGCTTCCTTGAGGCCATGAGTAGGCCAAAGAGCAACTTCTGCACACCTGAATACCTTGACCTATCCCCCCTGTAGAAGGGAACTAACAAAGTAGACTGGTCACTGCACAAGTTTCTTCTTTGAAGTAACTTTCTCCTTAGTTGTTTGTCCTTGCACCAATTTTTCTTTCCCAGTATCTGGCCCTGTCGGGGAAGATGCTATATCGTGAAAGGATGGCTCTGCTGCTGTTGTTTCCTCATTGTCAGCTTCCCTCTGTGCAACGCAATACTAACCACTTGATTCGTTGCCGCCAAGTATAGCAGCAATGGTTCTTGTAGTTTAGGCGCGACTAGAGTTGGTGCAGAGGACATGTACTTTTTCAGGTCATGCAGCGCAACCTTCGATTTCGGAGTCCATTTTACCGGACCTGCCTTTTTCAGTATCTTGAAAAAAGGCAGGGCACGCCCAACAGACCTTGAAATAAACCTACTCAGAGCAGCAACACATCCGGCAAGGCATCACACATCCTTGACGGTCTTGGGTGCCTGGATCTGCTCAATGGCCTTAATCTTGTAGGGGTTTGCTTCGATCCCACATTGTGATACAAAGAATCCAAGGAGCTTGCCAGAGGGGACACCAAACACACATTTCTCGGGGTTGAGCTTCACATTGACCTTCCTTAAGTTGGAGAAGGTTTCCTCTAAATCTTGAATCAAAGTGGACTTGTCCTTTGTCTTGACAACGATATCATCCATGTAGGCTTCTATGTTTTTGTGCAACCGTGGTTGAAAACAGATCTGAACTGCTCTTGCAAATGTTGAACCCTGCACTCTTTAGTCCAAAAGGCATCCGTACGAAGCAGTGCGTGCCACATGGAGTAATGAATGCGGTTTTCTCTTCATCTTCCTTGGACATGAATATCTGGTGGTATCTGGAGTAGGCATCAAGGAACGAGAGCAGATCACAGCTGGCGGTGGAGTCCATAATTTGGTTGATGCGTGACAAAGGGAAAGGATCCTTTGGGCATGCTTTATTGAGATCAGTGTAATAAATGCAAAGCCTGCATTTCCCATTTGCCTTGCGCACGACAACCGGATTCACCAACCAAGTTGGGTTTAGGACAACCCTGACTAGGCCAGCTGCCTCAAGTTTCTTAATTTTGTTCCGCTATGAACGGTTTCTGTTCTGAAGCTTGCTTCTTGACCTTCTGCTTGACGGGCCGAGCATGAGGGCAGAGAACAAGGTGGTGCTCAATTACCTCCCAGGGAACACAAGGGATGTTAGATGGTTCCCATGGAAACACATCTACATTTGCCAGCAGGAAGGTAGCGAGTGCGCTTTCCTATTTGCTATCTAGCGTGGCACTGATGGTGAAGGTACCGTCAGTGCCATCCTCCCTCGCCGCACCTTCTCTGTTGCAGGTGGAGTGGCCTTGGACCTCTTGCTGGTAGAGCTTTCTGGCGACTTCTTGACAGGTGCGCAACACTCCAAAGAGGCACGCTTCCCGGAAAGCTCGCTAGATGTCCTGTCGGACTTCTTGCTATTCTTTGCCTTGGCAGGAGTTGTTGTTTTACTAGTTTCCGCTGTGATCGCATCCTGTATAGCTTGTCCATATAGATGATTGCATCTTTCTGATCGGAGATAACGGAGATGACACCCATGGGCCCTGGCATCTTGAACGTATAATAGGCATAATGGGATGTCGCCATGAACTTGACCAAGGCAGGGCGGTGCCACTTCTTGAGCTTGCGTTGGTTTTTCCCTTGAAGAGGAAAGGGTGATGCAGCAAAGTAGAGATAAGTATTTCCCTCAGTTAAGAACCAAGGTATGAATCTAGTAGGAGAAACACGCAAGTCCCCAATATATGCACCTACAGAAGCAATCAAACACTTGCACCCAACGCGATAAAGGGGTCCTCAATCCCTTAACAGTATAACATAGGTTTGACCTGGGGGCCATAGGTTTCACTAGAGGCTTCTTTCTTGAAGGAAAATAACACGGTGGGTGAACAAATTACTGTCGAGCAATTGATAGAAAAGCGTAAAGTTATGACAATATCCAAGGCAATGATTATGAATATAGGCATAACGTCCGTGTCAAGTAGACCGACTCCTGCCTGCATCTACTACTACTACTCTACACATCGACCACCATCCAGCATGCATCTAGAGTATTAAGTTCAAAAAGAATTGAGTAACACCTTAAGCAAGATGACATGATGTAGAGGGATAAACTCAACCAATATGATGAAAACCCCATCTTTTTACCCTTGATGGCAACAATACAAATACGTGCCTCACTACCCCTACTTTGTCACTAGGTGAGGACACCGCAAGATTGAACCCAAAACTAAGCACCTCTCCCTTTGCAACAAAAACCAATCTAGTTCGCCAAACCAAACCGATAATTCGAAGAGAAATACAAAGATATCAAATCATGCAGATAAGAATTTAGAGAAGATTCAAATAATATTCATAGATAAGCTGATCATAAATCCACAATTCATCGATCTCGACAAACACTCCGCAAAAGAAGCTTACATCAAATAGATCTCCAAGAACATCGAGGAGAACATGGTATTGAGAATCAATGAGAGAGAAGAAGCCATCTAGCTACTAGCTATGGACTCGTAGGTCTGTGGTAAACTACACACGCTTCATCGGAGGGGCAATAGAGTTGATGTATATGCCCTCTTTGATCGAATACCCCTCCGGCAGGATGCCGAAAAAGGCCCCAAGATGGGATCTCACGGAAACAGAAGGTTACGGTGGTGGAAAGTATTTTGGTGGACGGTTCAGGTTGTTTGGGAATATTTTGGCATCTATAGAACTAATAAGGAGGTCAGTGGATTCCTGAGGGGCCCACAAGCCAGAGGGCGCCCCCTAGGGCGTGCCTTGGAGGCTTGTGGAGTCCTCGGGGCTCTTGTACTCCCTCCATTTTTGTATACAAGGCCACAAACCCATATTACAGGTACCAAGACAAAAGTTAATGTCTTCTAAGTCAATGTTGCAAGCCAGCTTGTCTCCTTGTTTGTTGTGTAAATTAATGTGTATTCTTCTCTTTCATGCACTTCAAGCCAATGCTCCTACTCCCGCATGCATGCAAAGGATAGTTAATATCCTCCTTTGCTAGTAATACGAGGCAAACACCATTAATATTGCATCGATTAGTGTTAGTGGCCTTGTATATCTGCAAATTGTTATTTTGATAGTGGCCTTGTATATAAAAATGGAGGGAGTACTTGGCCTCCAAGCTCCGTGGATGTCTTTTGGTCCAAGAAAAATCATCCTAAAGTTTTATTCCGTTTGGACCCCGTTTGATATTCCTTTTCTGTAGAACTCAAAAATAAGGAAAAACAAAAAATGATACAGGGCTCTAGGTTAATAACTTAGTCCCAAAAATAATATAAAATATCATATTAATGCATATAAAACATCCAAAACAGATAATATAATAGCATGGAACAATAAAAAATTATAGATACGTTGGAGACGTATCAAGCATCCTCAAGCTTAATTCCTAGTCGTCCTCGAGTGGGTAAATGATAAAAATAGAATTTTTGATGTGGAATGCTACCTAACATATTTATCCACGTAATTTTCTTTATTGTGGCATGAATGTTCAGATCCATAAGATTCAAAACAAAAGTTTAATATTGACATAAAAATAATAATACTTCAAACATACTAATAAAGCAATCATGTCTTCTCAAAATAACATGGCCAAAGAAAGTTATACCTACAAAATCATATAGTATGGCTGAGCTCCATCTTCACCACACAAAGTATTAAATCATGCACAACCCATATGAGAAGGCAAACACTTGTTTCATACTAATATTGTTCTCAAACTTTTTCAAATTTCATGCAATACATGAGCGTGAGCCATGGATATAGCACTATAGGTGGAATAGAATATGGTGATTGTGGACAAGACAAAAAGAAGGACATAGTCTCGCATCAACTAGGCGTATCGACGGGCTATATAGATTCCCATAAATAGATATCAATGTGAGTGAATAGAGATTTCCATGCAACAGATGGACTAGAGCTATAAGTTTATGAAATCTCAAAAGAAACTAAGTGGGTGTGCATCCAACTCGCTTGCTCATGAACACCTAGTGCAATTTGAGGAAGCCCATCATTAGAATATAAAAGCCAAGTTATATAACGAAAAATTCCCACTAGTATATGGAAGTGACAATATAGGAGACTCTCTATCATAAAGATCATGGTGCTACTTTGAAGCACATGTGTGGAAAAAGGATAGTAACATTGTCCCTTCTCTCTTTTCACTCATTTTTTGGGTGGGCTTCTTTGGCCTCTTTTATTTTTTAAAGTCTGGAGACTCATCCCAACTTGGGAGGGAATCATAGCTTCCATCATCCTTTCCTCACATGGGACAATGCTCTAATAATGATGATCATCACACTTTTATTTACTTACAACTCAAGAATTACAACTTGAAACTTAGAACAAAAATATGACGGAATGGTGGAAGTTGCATGACAATATATCTCAGAATGGCTATGGAAATGCCATAATAGGTAGGTATGGTGGCTATTTTGAGGAAGGATATATGGTGGGTTTAGTGCACCGGCAAATGTTGCGCGGTACTAGAGAGGCTAACAATGGTGGAAGGGTGAGAGTGCGTATAATCCATGGACTCAACATTAGTCATAAAGAACTCACATACTTGTTGCAAAAATTTGTTAGTCATTGAAACAAAGTACTACCCGCATGCTCCTAGGGGGATAGATTGGTAGGAAAAGACCATCGCTCATCCCCGACCGCCACTCATAAGGAGGACAATCAATAAATAAATCATGCTCCGACTTCATCACATAACGGTTCACCATACGTGCATGCTACGGGAATCACAAACTTTAATACAAGTATTTCTACCAATCCATAATTACTCACTGGCACGACTCTAATATCACCATCTTTATATCGCAAAACAATCATAAGGAACCAAACTTCACATAGTATTCAACGCTCTTTATATGAAAGTTTTATTATATCCCTCTTGGATGCCCATCATATTAGGACTAAATTCATAACCAAAGAAAATTACCATGCTATTTAGAAAGACTCTCAAAATAATATAAGTGAAGCATGAGAGCTCAACAATTTCTATAAAATAAAGCCACCGTCGTTCTCTAAAAAGATATAAGTGAAGCACTAGAGCGAAATTGCCTAGCTCAAAAGATATAAGTGAAGCACATAAAGTATTCTAACAAATTCATGATTCATGAGTGCCCCTCTCAAAGGGTGTGTACAGCATGGATGATTGTGAAAAACTAAAAATCAAAGACTCATATCATACAAGACGCTCCAAGAAAAACACATATTATGTGGTGAATAAAAATATAGCCTCAAGTAAATTTCCAAATAGACGAAGACGAAAGAGGGGATGCCATCCGGGGCATCCCCAAGCTTAGATGCTTGGTTGTCGTTGAATATTACCTTGGGGTACCTTGGGCATCCCCAACCTTAGGCTCTTTCCACTCCTTATTCCATAGTCCGTCGAATCTTTACCCAAAACTTGAAAACTTCACAAGACAAAACTCAACAAGAAAACTTATGAGATCCGTTAGTATAAGAAAATAAATCACCACTTTTTGGTACTGTTGTGAACTCATTCTTTATTAATATTGGTGTAACATCTACTTTATTCCAACTTCTCCATGGTTCATAACCCCCCCTGATACTACCCATAGATTCATTAAAATAAGCAAACCACACATAGAAAACATAATCTGTCAAAAATAGAACAGTCTGTAGCAATCTAAAAACTTCGAATACCTATGTAATTCCAGAAATTCTGAAAACATAGGACAACCTGGGCAATTTGTATATCAATCTTGTGTAAAAACTTCAGATCAACATCACACTTCTGTGATTTTTGAAAATTATTTTACTAGGCGCAAAAGTTTCAGTTTTTCAGCAAGATCAAATCAACTATCACCATAAGCCATCCCATAGGTCTTACTTGGCTCAGACACTAATTAAAACACCAAAACACATCTAACCATAGGCTAGATGATAAATTTATTGAAAAGCAGAACAAAAAAATAAGAACAAAAATAAAATTGGGTTGCCTCCCAACAAGCGCTATTGTTTAACGCCTTTAGCTAGGCATAAAACATTGAACTAGGTATTGTCATCTTTGGTATTAAATACATAAGTAGCCCTCATAATAGATTCATAAGGCAACTTAATTTTATTTATTGGATAGTGTTCCATTCCCTTCCTTAACGGAAATTGAAATCTAATGTTTCCTTCTTTCATATCAATAACTGCACCAATCGTTCTAAGGAAAGGTCTACCAAGAATAATAGGACATATAGGATTCCAATCTATATCAAGAACAATGAAATCTAAGGGCACATAATTCCTATTTGCAACAATAAGAACATCAGTAATTCCTCCCGTAGGTTTCTTTATAGTGGAATCCGCTAGATGCAAATTTGAATAACAATCATCAAATTCACAGAAACCTAACACATCACATAAAGATTTTGGAATCGTGGAAACGCTAGCACCCAAATCACACAAAGCATCGCATTCATAATCTTTAATCTTGATCTTAATAGTAGGTTCCCACTCATCATAAAGTTTTCTAGGAATAGAAACTTCCAATTCGAGTTTTTCTTCAAAAGATTTCATCATGGCATCAACGATATGTTTAGTAAGAGCTTTATTTTGATTATAAGCATGAGGAGAATTTAACATGGATTGCAACAAGGAAATAAAATCTATCAAAGAATAATTATCATAATTAAAATCCTTGAAACCCAAAAGGTTCATCGCTACTTAAAGTTTTGATCTCTCCAATCCCACTTTTATCAATTTTTGCATCAAGATCTATAAACTCTGAATCATTGGGACACCTTTTAACTAAAGTTGAATCATCTCCAGTCCCATCTTTATCAAGATCTATATTAGAAAACAAAGATTCAATAGGAGTCACATCAATCACTTAATATCTTCATCATTATTTTCTCAAAAACTAGAAGAACACGCTTTTACAAACCAATCTTGCTTAACACGCATCTTAGCGGTTCTTTCTTTGCACCCATCAATAGAAATTCTCATATATTTCAGAGATTCATTAATATCATGCTAGGGTGCAATAGATCTAATTTTCAAAGAATCAATCTCAAGAGAAATTCTATCCAAGTTCCTAGCCAAATCATCAATCTTAAGCAATTTTTCTTCAACCAAAGCATTGAAATTCTTTTGAGAACTAATAAATTCTTTAATATTGTTCTCAAGATTAGAGGGCATCTTATTGTAATTTCCATAAGAATTTGTTGTATGAATTACCATAATTATTAGAGGAATTACTAGGAAATGGCCTAGGATTGAAATTAACTCTATACACGTTATTACCAAAATTATTCCTACCAACAAAATTCACATCCATAGATTCATTATTATTCTCAATCAAAGTAGAAAAAGGAATATCACTAGGATCAATAAGAGCACTCTTACTAGCAAACAATTTCATAGGTTCATCCATCTTTCCACTCAAAACATTAATCTCTTCAATCACATGCACTTTTTTACTAGTAGAAGATCTTTTGGTATGCCATTGAGAATAATTAGCCTTAATATTATCTAGGAGTTTAGTAGCTTATCCTAATAAAATTTCCATAAAAGTACCTCCTGCGGCAGAATCTAAAAGATTTCTAGAAGCAAAATTCAATCCGTCATAATTTTTTTTGTATGATCATCCATAAATTTAAACCATGAGTAGGGCAATTTCGTATCATCAATTTCATCCTCTCCCAAGATTGTGCAAAATGTTCATGATAAAGTTGCTTAAAATTCATAATATCTTTCCTAAGGAAGATGATCTAAGAAGGAGGAAAATACTTGGAAATAAAAGCATCTTTACACTTATTCCATGAATCAACACTATTTTTAGGCAAAGATGAAAACCAAGTTTTAGCACTATCTCGTAGTGAGAAAGGAAATAGCTTCAACTTAACAATATCATTATCCACATCTTTCTTCTTTTTCATATCACACAACTCAACGGAATTATTCAAATGTGATGCGGCATCTTCACTAGGAAGGCCGGAAAATTGATCTTTCATAACAAGATTCAACAAAGTGGCATTAATTTCATAAGGTTTTGCACTAGTGGTGGGAGCAATCGGAGTACTAATAAAATCATTATTATTAGTATTGGAAAAGTCACACAATTTGGTATTTTTTGAGACATCGTAACAAAGCAAGCAATCTAACACACGAGCAAACAAAAAGCAAACGAAAAGACAAAATAAGAAGGAAGAATAAAAAGGCAAATCTTTTTTATTTTTCTGAAAACATTTTAGAAGTGGGGGGAGAGGATAAAGAGAGGCAAATGGAAAATAATGTAATGCAAGAGATGATAGTTTATGATGGGTACTTGGTAGGCTGGATGTAGATCTCCCCGGCAACGGCGCCAGAAATTCTTCCTACTACTTCTTGAGCTTGCATTGGTTTTTCCATTGAAGAGGAAAGGGTGGTGCAGCAAAGTAGAGATAAGTACTTCCCTCAGTTAAGAGCCAAGGTATCAATCCAGTAGAAGAAACACGCAAGTCCCCAATATATGCACCTACACAAGAAATCAAACAATTGCACCCAACACGATAAAAGGGGTTGTCAATCCCATAACGGTCACTTGCAAATGTGAGATCTGATAAAGATAGATATAAAAGATTACTAAAACATAAAACAAAATAAAAGTAAATAAATTGCAGCAAGGTATTTTTGGTATTTTTGGTATATAGATATGGAAATATATGAGGAAAAATAGACCCGGGGGCCATAGGTTTCACTAGAGGCTTCTCTCTTGAAGGAAAATAACACGGTGGGTGAAAAAATTACTGTCGAGCAACTGATAGAAAAGCGCAAAGTTATGACGATATCCAAGGCAATGATTATGAATGTAGGCATCACGTCCGTGTCAAGTAGACCGACTCCTTCCTGCATCTACTACTATTACTCCACACATCGACCACTATCCAGCATGCATCTAGAGTATTAAGTTCAAACAGAACGGAGTAACGCCTTAAGCAAGATGACATGATGTAGAGGGATAAACTCAAGCAATATGATGAAAAACTCATATTTTTACCCTTGATGTCAACAATACAAATATGTGCCTCGCTACCCCTACTTTTTCACCAGGTGAGGACACCACAAGATTGAACCCAAAACTAAGCACCTCTCCCATTGCAAGAAAAATCAATCTAGTTGGCCAAACCAAACCGATAATTTGAAGTGAAATACAAAGATATCAAATCCTGCATATAAGAATTCAGAGAAGTGATCATAAATCCACAATTCATCAATTTCGACAAACACACTGCAAAAGAAGATTACATCGGATAGATTTCCAAGAACATCGAGGAGAACATGGTATTGAGAATCAAAGAGAGAGAAGAAGCCATCTAGCTACTAGCTATGGACCCATAGGTCTGTGGTAAACTACTCACGCTTCAATAGAGGGGCAACAGGGTTGATTTAGATGCCCTCCATGATTGAATCCCCCTCCGGCAGGATGCCGGAAAAGGCCCCAAGATGGGATGTCATGGGAACAGAAGGTTACGGCGGCCGAAAAGTATTTTGGTGGATGCTTCTGGTTGTTTGGGAATATTTGGGGATTTATAGAACTCAGAAGGAGGTCAGTGGACTCCCAAGGGGCCCACAAGCCAGGGGGCGCGCCTTGGAGGCTTGTGGAGTCCACTGGACTCTTCTGACTTGGCCTCCAAGCTTTGTGAATGTCTTCTGGTCCAAGAAAAATCATCGTAAATTTTTATTCCGTTTGGACTCTGTTTGATATTCCTTTTCTATAAAACTCAAAAACAAGGAAAAAACAAAAACTGGCACTGGGCTCTAGGTTAATAAGTTAGTCCCAAAAATAATATAAAATAGCATTTTAATGTATATAAAACATCCAAAATAGACAATATAATAGCATGGAACAATCAAAAATTATAGATATGTTGGAGACGTATCAGACGGCCCAGGATTCCATTGAACGGCAAGGGGATCTTCACCACATCAAACACTATCTTCTCGGTTTGGTAGTTTATGCCTTCGCCAAACGTCAGTGGCAGCGTGATCTTTCCCTTTGGTTGGCTCCTTCCCAGGTTAATTCCCTGGAATGTCCTGGTTTTCTTGAGCTCTTCCTCAGGTATCTTCATCCTCTCGATCACCTCGGGGGAGATCAAGTTCAAGCCGTCCCCACCGTCAACTAACATTTTTGTGACCTTAAGGTTGTGTATTGTTGGTGAAACCAACAATAGCAAACGCCCAACCGCAGTTGTGCGATCAGGGTGGTCCTCAGCATTGAAAATGATAGGCGTGTGGTAGCACTTCAGCAGTTTTTGCACATCTGCTGTCGGTTCCGCCGCAATGACTTCCCGCACCCACTACTTGAGCTGACGGTGGAAGGAGTGCAAAGATGCACCTCCGTCAATGCACATGGCCTATGTTGTTTTCTGGAACTGTTGCTCGCTAGACTCATTGTCGGGGATATACCCCACGGTGTAACCCGGCCGAAAGTATAACCCGGCCGGACTTGGTGACTCACTAATGACCCGCCCTGGCTGGACGACACACTAAGTGACCCGCCCGATCCTGGCGACTTATGGGTGACCTGGCAAGCGGATCAGAGGAGCGACAAGACCCGGGGGCCCAGGAGGCTCAAGGCCCAGAAGGCCGGCTTACGTTATGGTAGGCCGGCTTAAGAGGAAAGGCGTGAGGAATATCTTCCTTACAAGGAATCAAGACCCAGACTTGTATCCGGCTTATAGTAGAAGATAGGCTAGTCCTAATCCTATTTGGACTCCACGTGTAACCCGCCCCTCTAACTTATATAAGGAGGGGCAGGGCACCCCAAAGAGGGACAGACAACAAGAAACAATATCTAGGGCTAGACACAAAGAGGGAGCCGGCTTATGCGACTCCCTCATGAGCATAATGAGACCTAGCCTCAAACAGCATGTAGGGCTATTCCGGATGATGTTTCCCGGGGCCCGAAGCTGTCTAAATCCTTGTCTTGCGTGTTGCATCTCTCATCCCGATCAACCCCTCTCAAGCTACCACATAGATGCGTTAGCCTCTCGACTAAGTCCTGACACTAAGGACATCTGACGTGACAATTCCACGACACTCATCATCCTCATCCTCACTTTCTTCATCTTCTTCTTTCTTTTCTATGCCCCTGGCGGGCTTTTCTTTCTTCTGGCCAGCGTTGCCGCGGCGTACACCTCGACCACCGTGGTCCTTCTTGCCGGATCTACTTGTACCTTCTTGACCTTTCTCCTTGCCCGCTTCTCATACTCTGCTTTCTACTTCTCAACCAACTACTCGATTTGGTGATAACCCACAAGCATAGGGGATCACAACAGTTTTCGAGGGTAGAGTATTCAACCCAAATTTATTGATTCGACACAAGGGGAGCCAAAGAATATTCTCAAGTATTAGCAGTTGAGTTGTCAATTCAACCACACCTGGATAACTTAGTATCTACGGCAAAGTATTTAGTAGCAAAGTAGTATGGAAGTAACGGTAACAGTAGCAAAAGTAACAGTAGCTGTTCTGTAGTAATTGTAAGAGTGGCAACGGTAAAGTAAATAAGCAAAGCACAATATGTGAAAAACTTGTAGGCATTGGATCGATGATGGATAATTATGTCGGATGCGGTTCATCATGTAACAGTTATAACATAGGGTGACACAGAACTAGCTCCAGTTCATCAATGTAATGTAGGCATGTATTCCGAATATAGTCATACGTGCTTATGGAAAAGAACTTGCATGACATCTTTTGTCCTACCCTCCCGTGGCAGCGGGGTCCTAATGGAAACTAAGGGATATTAAGGCCTCCTTTTAATAGAGTACCGGACTAAAGCATTAACACTTAGTGAATACATGAACTCCTCAAACTACGGTCACCACAGAGAAGTATCGCGATTATTGTCACTTCGGGGTTGTCGGATCATAACACATAATAGGTGACTATAGACTTGCAAGATAGGATCAAGAACTGACATATATTCATGAAAACATAATAGGTTTAGATCTGAAATCATGGCACTCGGGCTTTAGTGACAAGCATTAAGAATAGCAAAGTCATAGCAACATCAATCTCAGAACATAGTGGATACTAGGGATCGAACCCTAACAAAACTAACTCGATTACATCGTAAATCTCATCCAACCCATCACCGTCCAGCAAGCCTACGGTGGAATTACTCACGCATGGCGGTGAGCATCATGAAATTAGTGATGGCGGATGGTTGATGATGACGACGGCGACGAATCCCCATCTCCAAAGCCCCAAACGTCCTCCAGATCAGCCCTCCCGAGAGAGATTAGGGCTTGGCGGCGGCTCCGTATCATAAAACGCGATGAAACTTTCTCTCTGATTTTTTCTCCGTGAAAGCAAATATATGGAGTTGGAGTTGAGGTCGGTGGAAGTCCAGGGGCCCACGAGGCAGGGGGTGCACCCTAGGGGGCGCCCCACCCTCATGGACAGGGTGTGGGCCCCCTAGTGCTGATTCTTTTGCCAGTATTTTTTATTAATTCTGAAAAGTTGCTCCGTGGATTTTCAGGTCATTCCGAGAACTTTTATTTCTGCACAAAAATAACACCATGGCAGTTCTGCTAAAAACAGCGTCAGTCCGGGTTAGTTCCATTCAAATCATGCAAGTTAGAGTCCAAAACAATGGCAAGTGTTTGGAAAAGTATATACGACAGAGACGTATCAACTCCCCCAAGCTTAAACCTTTGCTTGTCCTTAAGCAATTCAGTTGACAAGCTGAGAGTGATAAAGAAAAGCTTTTACAAACTCTGTTTGCTCTTGTTGTTGTAAATATGTAAAGCCAACATTCAAGTTTTCAGCAAGGGTTATGAACTAAGCATATTGCCAATAACACTTAGGTCTCATGTTTACTCATATCAATGGCATAATCAACTAGCGAGCAATAATAATAAATCTCGGATGACAACACTTTCTCAAAACAATCATAATATGATATAACAAGATGGTATCTCGCTAGCCTTTTCTGAGAACGCAAAACATAAATGCAGAGCACCTTTAAAGATCAAGGACTAACAAAACATTGTAATTCATGGTAAAAGAGATCCAGTCATAGTCATACCCAATATAAATTAATAGGAATGCATGCAAATGACAGCGGTGCTCTCCAGCGGGTGCTTTTTAAATAAGTGGGTGATGACTCAACATAAAGTAAATAGATAGGCCCTTCGCATAGGGAAGCATGGATTTGTAGAGGTGCCAGAGCTCGATTTTGAAATAGAGATAAATAACATTTTGAGCGGTATACTTTCACTGTCAACATAACAACTAAGAGATCTCTATATCTTCCATGCTGCACACATTATAGGTGGTTCCCAAACAGAATGGTAAAGATTATACTTCCCCACCACCAACAAGCATCAATCCATGGCTTGCCCGAAACAATGGGTGCCTCCAACTAGCAACAATCCTAGGGGAGTTTTGTTTGCAATTATTTTGATTTAATTTGAGCATGGGACTGGGCATCCTGGTGACCAGCCATTTTCTCGTGAATGAGGAGCGGATTCCACTCCTCTTGAGAATAACCCGCCTAACATGGAAGATACATACATCCCTAGTTGATACATGAGCTGTTCAAGCATACAAAATAGAATTTCATTTGAAGATTTGGAGTTTGGCACATACAAATTTACATGGAACAGCAGGTAAATACCGCATATAGGAAGGTATGGTGGACTCATATGGAATAACTTTGGGGTTTATGGAGTTTGGATGCACAAGCAGTATTCCTGCTTAGTACAGGTGAAGGCTAGAAAGAGACTGGGAAGCGACCAACTAGAGAGCGACAACAGTCATGAACATGCATTAAAATTAATCAACACCGAGTGCAAGCATGAGTAGGATATAATCCACCATGAACATAAATATCGTGAAGGCTATGTTGATTTTGTTTCAGTTACATGTGTGAACATGTGCCAATTCAAGTCACTCGAATCATTCAAAGGAGGATACCACCCTATCATACCACATCACTAACATTTTAATAGCATGTCGGCACGCAAGGTGAACCATTATAAGCTCCTAGCTAATTAAGAATGACATAAGCAACTATAATCTCTAATTGTCATTGCAAACATATTTATTCATAATAGGCTGAATCAAGAACGGTGAACTAATCATATTTACAAAAACAAGAGAGGTCGAGTTCATACCAGCTTCTCTCATCTCAATCAGTCCATCATATATCGTCATTATTGCCTTTCACTTGCACGACCGAACGGTGTGGATAATAATAATAGTGCACGTGCATTGGACTAAGCTGGAATCTGCAAGCATTCAATTCAAGGGAGAATACAAGGTAATATGGGCTCTTGGTTAAATCAACAATAATGCATATGAGAGCCACTTAAATTTTTTCATTATGGTCTTCTCCTCTCGACCCCCAAAGGAAAGAAAAGAAATAAAACTATTTACATGGAAAGCTCCCAACAAGCAAAATAAGAACAAGAAATATTTTTGGGATTTTCTTTTAGTTACTACTACTACAGGCATGGAAAGTAAACTAGCTAATTTTAAAATTTTTTTGGTTTTTCTTAAGGTTATTCAAACACACAAGAAGAAAGCGAGAAAGAAAATAAACTAGCATGGATAGTACAATGAAAAAGTATGAGCACCGACAACTAGAATGAGTGTGTGAACATGAATGTAATGTCGGTGAGAAATACGTACTCCCTCAAGCTTAGGCTTTTGGCCTAAGTTGGTCTATGCCCATGGATCACGGCTACTCTCTCCAGTGTACTGAGGAGTGTCATCATACTGACACTGGATGGCGATCTCCTCCGGATCCGACTGATAAAAGGATGGACGATAAGGGTCAAGTGGTGGTTGTGGCTTAGGCTCTGGGGCTGATGTCTGGCCCCTGTGCGCATAAATGACCTCTGGCGAGACGAGGTAAGTGCCTGCAGTTAAATCAAACAAAGAGGGCGCATGCAAGATAATAGTCTCACTATGTTTCTTATGAAATCTCAAATTATACTTAAGCATCTTCTCATCATTTCTAACAATAAACTCATGTGCTACCATGCTCTTATAATCTAGAAAAGTAGGGGGCAACAACTTTTCCTCTTTCTCATAACGCCTAATAGGTATCTTGAAGTGTTTAGCAAGGCGTGAAGCATAGATACCTCCAAAGATGGGGCCATTTGTACGGTTTAGACTTAATCGTTTAGCAATAACAACGACCATACTAATAGAGTTATCATGAAATAAAGCATGGAACAAAATAATAATATCCGGAACACTAAGGTTTCCACAGTTTCCGCGACCAATTAAGCATCTACTAGCAAATGTTGCAAAGTAACGTAAAACAGGAAAATGTATGCTAGTAATTCTTGCATCGGAAACCTTCCTCGTTTCCCCTACAGTAATAGTGTCAATAAATCTATCCACATCTTTACGATGTGGTTCCTCTAAGCTGCCCCCGAAAGGTATCTTGCAAACCGCACAAAATTCATATAGTGACATTTCCCTAGCAATATCATATAAATGTAACTCTACTGAGGGAGGTGATTTCTTAGGATAAAAGTAAAAAATTGCACAAAAGTATTGGTGAGTAAGAGATACTGTTCGATCTGGCCCTGGAGGAAGTCGGTGAGGCCCGCATTGTCAGCCAACGAATAAAAATCATCATGAATCCCAGCTGCTCTCAAGAAATCATCACAAGGCCATTCACATGGCCGCACTTTCGTGACGCGAGGTAGATTATACTTGGGCTTTTTATTCTCCTTACTTTGTTTATCCTTCGAGCCTTGGCTAGAACAGACCCTCAAAAAGAATCTCTTCATCTTTTTCAGAAAAATTCTGAAATTTTTGGTAACTCAAAATAAAAGTGAACCAAACTCAATAGTATTTGATAGCAACTACTCCCACAAGTGCCTAGAGCCTATATCATGCATTATAACTACTTGGGACCATATAAATTTGACATGCAAGCTCAAGAACAGGGTCACCTAGGCAGCACAAATTTGCAATGAATAAAGCACTAGAACAAAAATTAATTGGACCATTGGAGGAGTCACATACCAAGGAGAATCCCCAAAGCAGTTTTGTGAATGTAGCTTTGAGCAAGGAGATCGAAAATGGCAGCAAGATGAGCTAGAACTCGTGCTTGAGATGGATAGTGCTTTTTTGGAAGGAAGATGAAGTGTGTGGGTGCAGGAATAAGTGGAGGGGGGCCACCGTGGGCCCACGAGGCAGGGGGCTCCCCCCTGACCCTCGTGGCCAGGTGCCAGCTCCCCTTGCTGTGTTCTCAGTGCCATATATTCTCAAATATTCCAGAAAAAATCATATTAAATTTGCAGGGCATTTGGAGAACTTTTATTTTCGAGGTATTTTTTTGCATGGATAATTCAGAAAATAGACAGAAAATACTATTTTTACTTTATTTAATCTAAATGACAAAAAGTAAAAGGAGGGTACAGAAGGTTGTGCCTTCTAACTTCATCCATCTCATGATCATTAAAAGGAATCCACTAACAAGGTTGATCAAGTCTTGGTAACAAACTCCTTCCGAATAATATGGAACCAGAGAAATTTCGAATAACACTAGGTTACCTCAACGGGGATATGCACATCCCCAATAATAAGAATATCATATTTCTTCTTGACAGTAGGAAGAGGAAATTCAAATTCCAATAATAATCGATGGAATTTTTCCAATAGAATTGATGCTATGAACTTGAGGTTGTTTCCTCGGAGAGTGTACCATATGCTCATTACCATTAACATGAAAAGTGACATTGCCTTTGTTGCAATCAATAATAGCCCCTGAAATATTCAAAGAGGGTCTACCAAGGATAATCGACATACTATCGTCCTCGGGAATATCAAGAATAATAAAGTCCGTTAAGATAGTAACATTTGCAACCACAGCAGGCACATCCTCACAAATACCGACAGGTATAGTGGTTGATTTATTGGACATTTGCAAAGTTATTTCAGTAGGTGTCGACTTATTCAATTCTAGTCTACAATATAAAGAGAGAGGCATAACACTAACGCCGGCTCCAAGATCACATAAGGCAGTTTTAACATAGTTTCTTTTAATGGAGCATGGTATAGTTGGTACCGCCGGATCTCCAAGTTTCTTAGGTATTCCACCCTTAAAAGTATAATTAGCAAGCATGGTGGAAATTTCAGCTTTAGGTATCTTTCTTTTATTTGTAATAATATCCTTCATGTACTTAGCATAAGGATTAACTTTAAGCATATCAGTAAGCGCATACGTAAGAAGATAGGTCTAATCATTTCAGCAAAGCGCTCAAAATCCTCATCATCCTTTTTCTTCGATGGCTTAGGAGGAAAAGGCAAGGGTTTCTGAACCCATGGTTCTATTTCTTTACCGTGCTTCCTGGCAACAAAGTCTCTCTTATCATAATGTTGATTCTTTGATTGTGGGTTATCAAGATCAACATCAGGTTCAATCTCTACATCATTATTATTGCTAGGTTGAGCATCGACATGAACATTATCATTAACATTATCACTAGGTTCATGTTCATCACCAGATTGTGTTTTAGCATCAGAAACAAAAATACCATTGGGATTCTCAGGTGTGTCTACAACAGGTTCACTAGAAGCATGAAAAGTCCTATCATTTTTCCTTTTCTTCTTTTTAGAAGGACTAGGTGCATCTACGTTATTTCTCTGAGAATCTTGCTCAATTCTCTTAGAGTGGACTTTAGATACAAAGGTTCCTGAGTTATTTTACCCGTTCTAGTAGCCACTCTAACAACAAAGTCATATTTATTATTTAATTCATTGAGCAAATCACTTTGAACTTTAAGTACTTGTTTTGCTTGAGTGGTAACCATAGAAGCATATTTACTAATGAGTTTAAGTTCACCCTTAACTCTAGCCATATAATCGCTCAGGTGTCCAATCATGTTTGCATTACTCTTTAATTGTCTACCAACATAAGCATTAAAGTTTTCTTGTCTAGCCATAAAGTGATCAAATTCATCCAAGCATTGGCTAGCAAACTTAGCTACCTATGTCGGGTTATCAAGACCATGTGTTTCTTCAATAGGTGGTATATTAAGACCATGTATTTCTTCAACAGGAGGTAAATTCTTAACATCTTTAGCTTTAATACCTTTTTCTTTCATAGATTTCTTTGCCTCTTGCATATCTTCAAGACTGAGAAATAGAACACCCCTCTTCTTCGGAGTTGGTTTAGGAGTTGGCTTAGGAAGAGTCCAATTATTTTCATTAGTCAACATATTATTCAATAGCAATTCAGCTTGATCGACTATTCTTTCCCTGAAAACACAACCAGCACAACTATCCAAGTGGTCCTTGGAAGCATCAGTTAGTCCATTATAAAAGATATCTAGTATTTCATTTTTCTTAAGAGGATGATCAGGCAAAGCATTAAGTAAACGGAGAAGCCTTCCCCAAGCTTGTGGGAGACTCTCTTCTTCAATTTGCACAAAATTATATATTTCCCTCAAGGCCACTTGTTTCTTATGAGCAGGGAAATATTTAGCAGAGAAGTAATAAATTATATCCTGGGGACTACGCACACAACCAGGATCAAGAGAATTAAACCAAGTTTTAACGTCACCCTTTAATGAGAATGGAAATATCTTAAGGATATAGTAGTAGCGAGATTTCTCATTATTTGTGAATAGGGTGGCTATATCATTCAATTTAGTAAGATGTGCCACAACAGTTTCAGATTCATAACCATAAAAAGGATCAGATTCAACTAAACTAATTATCTCAGGATCGACAGAGAAATCATAATCCTTATCAGTAACAAAGATAGGTGAAGTAGCAAAAGCAGGGTCATATTTCATTCTAGCATTTAGAGATTTCTGTTTCAGTTTAGCTAATAACTTCTTAAGATTAGATCTATCATTGCAAGCAAGGAAGTCTCTAGCAGTTTCTTCATCCATAACATAACCCTCAGGAACAACAGGCAATTCATATTTAGGGGGAGAACCTTCATCATCACTATCTTCAATAATATCAGTTTCAAGAATTTCATTCTCTCTAACCCTAGCAAGTTGTTCATTAAGATATTCACCTAATGGCAGAGTAGTATCAAGCACAGAAGTAGTTTCATCATAAGCATCATGCATAGTAGAGGTGGCATCATCAATAACATGCGACATATCAAAATTCATAGCAGAAGCAGGTTTAGATGTTGCAAGCTTAATCATAACAGAAGGAGAATCTAGTGCAGAGCTAGATGGCAGTTCCTTACCTCCCCTCGTAGTTGAGGGATAAATCTTATTTCTTTGGTCTTTCAAGTTCCTCATAGTGATCAGCAGATATAAATCCCAAGTGACTCAAAGATAGAGCTATGCTCCCCGGTAACGGCGCCAGAAATCCTTCTTGCTACCTCTTGAGTGCTGCGTTGGTTTTCCCTTGAAGAGGGAAAGGGTGATGCAGTAAAGTAGCGTAAGTATTTCCCCCGGTTTTTGAGAACCAAGGTATGAATCCAGTAGGAGGCTCCTCAAAAGTCCCTCATACCTACACAAACAAACAAGAACCTCGCAACCAACGCGATAAAGGGGTTGTCAATCCCTTCACGGTAACTTGCGAAAGTGAGATTTGATAGAGATAATAAGATAAGATAAATATTTTTGGTATTTTTATGATATAGATTGGAAAGTAAAGATTGCAAATAAAAGTAGATTGGAAACTTATATGATAAAAGATAGACCCGGGGGCCATAGGTTTCACTAGTGGCTTCTCTCAAGATAACATAAGTATTATGGTGGGTGAACAAATTACTGTCGAGCAATTGATAGTAAAGTGCATAGTTATGAGAATATCTAGGCATGATCATGTATATAGGCATCACGTCCGCAACAAGTAGATCGAAAGGATTCTGCATCTACTACTATTACTCCACGCATCGAGCGACTCCTGCCTGCATCTACTACTATTACTCCACACATTGACCGACTCCTGCCTGCGTCTAGAGTATTAAGTTCATAAGAACAGAGTAACGCATTAAGAAAGATGACATGATGGAGAGGGATAAACTCAAACAATATGATATAAACCCCATCTTTTTATCCTCGATGGCAACAATACAATATGTGCCTTGCTGTCCCTACTGTCACTGGGAAAGGACACCGCAAGATTGAACCCAAAGCTAAGCACTTCTCCCATTGCAAAAAAGATCAATCTAGTAGGCCAAGCAAACTGATAATTCGAAGAGACTTGCAAAGATAACCAATCACACATAAAAGAATTCAGAGGAGATTCAATTATTTTTCATAGATAAACTTGATCATAAACCCACAATTCATCGGATCTCGACAAACATACCGCAAAAAGAGTTACATCGAATAGATCTCCAAGAAGATCGAGGAGAACTTTGTATTGAGATTCAAAGAGAGATAAGAAGCCATCTAGCTAATAACTATGGACCCGAAGGTCTGTGGTAAACTAGTCACAACTCATCGGAGAGGCCTTGGAGATGATGTAGAGGCCCTCCGTGGTCGATTCCCCCTCCAGCGGAGCGTCGGCAAAGGCTCCGAGATGGGATCTCGCGAATACAGAAGGTTGTGGCAGTGGAAATAGTTTTTCGTGGTGCTCCTAGATGTTTTCAGGTTATGGGAGTATATATAGGCGAAGGAGGTAGGTCAGGGGAGCCACGAGGGGACCACGAGGGTGGGGGCGCGCCCACACCCCTAGGGCGCACCCTCCTGCCTCGTGGCCACCTCGGCTACTTCTTGATATCCATTCCAAGTCTCCTGGATTACGTTTGTTCCAAACAGATCGCTCCTGAAGGTTTCATTCCGTTTGGAATCCGTTTGATATTCCTTTTCTTCGAAACACTGAAATAGGCAAAAAAATAGCAATTCGGGCTGGTCCTCCGGTTAGTAGGTTAGTCCCAAAAATGATATAGAAGTGTAAAGTAAAGCCCATAAACATCCAAAACGGGTAATATAATAGCATGGAACAATAAAAAAATATGGATACATCGGAGACGTATCAAGCATTCCCAAGCTTAATTCCTGCTCATCCTCGAGCGGGTAAATGATAAAAACAGAATTTTTTATGTGGAATGCTACCTAGCATATTTCTCAATGTATTTTTCTTTATTGTGGCATGAATGTTCAGATCCAAATGATTCTAAATAAAAGTTCATATTGACATGAGAGTAATAATACTTCAAGCATACTAACAAAGCAATCATGTCTTCTCAAAATAACATGGCTAAAGAAAGCTATCCCTACAAAATCATATAGTCTGGCTATGCTCTATCTTCATCACACAAAGTATTTAATCACGCACAACCCCGACGACAAGCCAAGCAATTGTTTCATACTTTAGTATTCTCAAACTTTTTCAACTTTCACGCAATACATGAGCGTGCGCCATGGACATAGCACTATATGTGGAATAGAATGGTGGTTGTGGAGAAGACAAAAAAGGAGAAGATAGTCTCACATCAACTAGGCGTATCTACGGGCTATGGAGATGCCCATTAATAGATATCAATGTGAGTGAGTAGGGATTGCCATGCAATGGATGCACTAGAGCTATAGGTGTATGAAAGCTCAACAAAAGAAACTAAGTGGGTGTGCATCCAACTTCCTTGCTCATGAAGACCTAGGGCATTTTGAGGAAGCCCATCATTGGAATATACAAGCCAAGTTCTATAATGAAAAATTCCCACTAGTATATGAAAGTGACAACATAGGAGACTCTATCATGAAGATCATGGTGCTACTTTGAAGCACACATGTGGTAAAAGGATAGTAACATTGTCCCTTCTCTCTTTTTCTCTCATTTTTTATTTGGGCTTCTTTGGCCTCTTTTTTTTATTTGGGTTTCTTTGGCCTCTTTTATTTTTATAAAGTCCGAAGTCTCATCCCGACATGTGGGGGAATCATAGTCTCCATCGTCCTTTCCTCACTTGGGACAATGCTCTAATAATGAAGATCATCACACTTTTATTTACTTACAACTAAAGAATTACAACTCGATACTTAGAACAACACATGACCCTATGTGGATGCCTCCGGCGGTGTACCGGGATATGCAATGAATCAAGAGTGACATGTATGAAAGAATTATGAAGGTGGCCTTTCCACAAATACGATGTCAACGACATGATCATGCAAAAGCAATATGATAATGATGGAGCATCTCATAATAAACGGATTGGTGGAAAGTTGCATGGCAATATATCTCGGAATGGCTATGGAAATGCCATAATAGGTAGGTATGGTGGCTGTTTTGAGGAAGGTATATGGTGGGTGTATGGTACCGGCAAAAGTTGCGCGGCACAAGAGAGGCTAGCAATGGTGGAGGGTGAGAGTGCGTATAATCCATGGACTCAACATTAGTCATAAAGAACTCATATACTTATTGCAAAAATCTACAAGTCATTGAAAACAAAATACTATGCGCATTCTCCTAGGGGGATAGATTGGTAGGAAAAGACCATCGCTCGTCCCTGACCGACACTCATAAGGAAGACAATCAATAAATAAATTATGCTCCAACTTCATCACAAAGCGGTTCACCATACGTGCATGCTAAGGGAATCACAAACTTTAACACAAGTATTCCTCAAATTCATAATTACTATACTAGCATGAATCTAATATCACCATCCTCATATCTCAAAACAATTATCAAGCATCAAATTGATCATAGCATCCAATTCACTTTCTATGATAGTTTTTATTATACCCAACTTGGATGCCCATCATTCTAGGACCAATTTTATAACCATAGAAAATACCATGTTGTTCTAAAAGATTCTCAAAATGATATAAGTGAAGCATGAGAGATCAACAATTTCTACAAAATTAAACCACCACCGTGCTCTAAAAGATATAAGTGAAGCACTAGAGCAAAATTATGTAGCTCAAAAGATATAAGTGAAGCACATAGAGTATTCTAATTAATTCCAAATCAAGTGTGTATCTCCCAAAAGGTGTGTACATCAAGGATGATTGCGGTAAAATAAAAAGCAAAGACTCATATCATACAGGATGCTCCAAGCAAAACACATATCATGTGACGAATAAAAATATAGCTCCAAGTAAAGTTACCGATAGACGAAGACGAAAGAGGGGATGCCTTCCGGGGCATCCCCAAGCTTAGGCTTTTGGTTGTCCTTGAATATCTTGGGGTGCCATGGGCATCCCCAAGCTTGGGCTCTTCCCACTCCTTATTCCATAGTCCATCAAATCTTTACCCAAAACTTGAAAACTTCACAACACAAAACTTGACAGGAAATCTCATAAGTTCCGTTAGTGCAAGAAAGAAAAATCACCACATAATGTACTGTAATGAACTCATTCTTTATTTATATTGGTGTTAAACCTACTGTATTCCAACTTCTCTATGGTTCATACCCCCCCAATACTAGCCATAGATGCATCAAAATAAGAAAACAACACACGAAAAACAGAATCTGTCAAAAACAGAATAGTCTGTAGCAATTTGTAACTTTCGAATACTTATGGAACTCTAAAACTCCTACAAAAATTGGAAGTCCTGGGCAATTTCTCTATTGATCTACTACGAAAAAATCAACGCAAAATCGTGTTTATGTGATTTATTAAAATTATTCTCGTGCGTGCAAAAGTTTCTGTTTTTCAGCAGAATCAAATTAACTATCACGGTAGGTTATCCTATAGGTTCTACTTGGCACAAACAGTAATTAAAACATAAAACCACATCCAAACAGAGGCCAGATGAATTATTTATTACTAAACAGAAGCAAAAAGCAAGAAACAAAAATAAAATTGGGTTGCCTCCCAACAAGCGCTATCGTTTAACGCCCCTAGCTAGGCATCTAGGTATAGAAACTTCCAACTCAAGTTTTTCCTCATAAGATTGCATCAAGGCATCAACAATATGTTTGGTAAAAGCTTTATTTTGACTATAAGCATGAGGAGAATTCAACATGGATTGCAAAAAGTAAATACAATCTATTAAAGAACAATTATCATAATTAAATTCCTTGAAATCCATAATAGTGGGTTCATTGCTATGTAAAGTTTTGATCTCTCCAATCCCACTTTTACCAAATTTAGCATCAAGATCTAAAAACTCCGAATCATCGGGATGCCTTTTAACTGAAGTTGACTCATCTCCAGTCCCATCATTATCAAGATTCATATTGCAAAAGAAAGATTTAATAGGGGACACATCAATAACTTTTAGATCTTCATCATTATTTTCATGGAAACTAGAAGAACATGCTTTTACAAAGCAATCTTTCTTAGCACGCATCCTAGCGGTTTTTTCTTTGCACTCATCAATGGAAATTCTCATGGCTTTGAGAGACTCATTGATATCATGCTTAGGTGGAATAGATCTAAGTTTCAAAGAATCAACACCAAGCGAAAGTCTATCAACGTTCCCAGCCAATTCACCAACTTTAAGCAATTTTTCTTCAAGCAAAGCATTGAAATTCTTTTGAGAGATCATAAATTCTTTAACACTATTCTCAAAATCAGAGGGCATATTATTCAAATTTCCTTAAGAGTTGTTGTAGGAATTACCATAATTATTAGAGGAATTACTAGGAAACGGCCTGGATTAAAGTTTCCTCAATAATCATTGTTACCAAAATTATTCCTACCAACAAAATTCACATCCATAGATTCATTATTATTCTCAATCAAAGTAGACAAAGGAATATCATTGGGATCAATAGGAGCACTCTTAGTAGCAAATAATTTCATAAGTTCATCCATCTTTCTACTCAAAACATTAATCTCTTCTATTGCATGAACTTTTTTACTAGTAGATCTTTCTGTGTGCCATTGAAATTAATTAACCATAATGTTATCAAGGAGTTTAGTAGCTTATCCTAAAGTGATTTCCATAAAGGTGCCTCCCGCGGCCGAATCTAAAAGATTTCTAGAAGCAAAATTCAATCCAACATAAAATTTTTGTATGATCATCCATAAATTCAAACCATGTGTAGGGCAATAATGTTATCAAGGAGTTTTGTAGCTTCTCCTAAAGTGATTTCCATAAAAGTGCCTCCCGTGGCCGAATCTAAAAGATTTCTAGAAGCAAAATTCAATCCGGCATAAAAATTTTGTATGATCATCCATAAATTCAAACCATGTGTAGGGCAATTGCGAATCATTAATTTCATTCTTTCCTAGGATTGGGCAACATGCTCATGATAAAGTTGTTTAAAATTCATAATATTGTTTGTAAGAGAGATGATCTTAGCGGGAGGAAAATACTTAGAGATAAAAGCATCTTTGCACTTATTCCATGAATCAATACTATTTTTAGGCAAAGACGAAAACCAAGTTTTAGCATGATCTCTAAGTGAAAATGGAAATAACTTCAATTTAATAATATCATTATCCGTATCTTTGTTCTTTTGCATATCACACAAATCAACAAAGTTGTTTAGATGAGTAGCGACATCTTCACTAGGAAGGCCGGAGAATTGATCTTTCATAACAAGATTCAACAAAGCAGCATTGATTTCACAAGATTCAGCATCATTAAGAGAAGCAATCGGAGTGCTAAGGAAATCATTATTATTGCTATTGGAAAAGTCAAACAATTTGGTATTATCTTGAGCCATCGTGACAAGCAATCCAACACACAAGCACACAAAAGGCAAGCGAAAGAGAGAGGCGAACAGGAAAGAGAGGGCGAATAAAATGGCAAGGGTGAAGTGGGGGAGAGGAAAACGAGAGGCAAATGGCAAATAATGTAATGCGAGGGAGATAAGTTTGTGATGGGTACTTGGTATGTCTTGAATTGAGCGAAGACCTCCTCGACAACGGCGCCAGAAAATAGTCTTGACAACCCACAAGTATAGGGGATCACAACAGTTTTCGAGGGTAGAGTATTCAACACAAATTTATTGATTTGACACAAGGGGAGCCAAAGAATATTCTCAAGTTTTAGCAGTTGAGTTGTCAATTCAACCACACCTGGATAACTTAGTATCTGCGGGAAAGTATCTAGTAGCAAAGTAGTATGGAAGTAATGGTAACAGTAGCAGTTTTGTAGTAACGGTAACAGTGGCAACGGTAAAGTAAATAAGCAAAGCACAATATGTGAAAAACTCATAGGCATTGGATTGGTGATGGATAATTATGTCGGATGTTGTTCATCATGTAACAGTTATAACATAGGGTAACACAGAATTAGCTCCAGTTCATCAATGTAATCTACGCATGTGTTTCAAATATAGTCATACATGCTTATGGAAAAGAACTTGCATGACATCTTTCGTCCTACCCTCCCGTGGCAGCTGGGTCCTAATGGAAACTAAGGGATATTAAGGCCTCCTTGTAATAGAGTACCGGACCAAAGCATTAACACTTAGTGAATACATGAACTCCTCAAACTACGGTCATCACCGAGAAGTATCCCGATTATTGTCACTTCGGGGTTGTCGGATCATAACACATAATAGGTGACTATAGACTTGCAAGATAGGATCAAGAACTCACATATATTCATGAAAACATAATAGGTTCAGATCTTAAATCATGGGACTCGGGCCCTAGTGACAAGTATTAAGCATAGCAAAGTCATAGCAACATCAATCTCAGATTATAGTGGATACTAGGGATCAAAACCTAACAAAACTAACTCGATTATATGGTAAATCTAATCCAACCCATCACCGTCCAGCAAGCCTACGATGGAATTACTCACGCACGACGGTGAACATCATGAAATTGGTGATGGAGGATGGTTGATGATGACGACAGCGACGAATCCCCCGCTCCGGAGCCCCAATCGGACTCCAGATCAGTCCTCCCGAGAGAGATTAGGGCTTGGCGGCGGCTCCGTATCGTAAAACGCGATGAAACTTTCTCTCTGATCTTTTTTCTCTGTGAAAGCAAATATATGAAGTTGGAGTTGAGGTCGGTGGTAGTCCAGGGGGCCCACGAGGATACGATGGAGGCGTATCACTTGGTGGCACTCTTGGAGGTCATGGCCCTTGGTATGATGAATCTTGTAGTACGGTCCATCAGACTTGCCAGTCTTCTCCCCCACAACAGCAACCTGGGAATCAACGCATGAAGCTGCTTCCTTGCCGTTACTCTCCGTTTTGGGTTTGTTGGCGGGGCTGGAGTTGCTGGATCCTTCCACAACCACAACTGCCTTGCCTCTACGCTTTCTGTTGCGTCTTCAACTTTTCTTTCTCGGGGCAGTTGCGTCATCATCTTCAGAATCGATTTCTGCAACATCCTCCTCCCCGGGAAGCATTCTCCCTTCTTCAGGGCGCTCACATTTGTCCAACAACAACAACAACAACGACAACAACGAAAACAACAACAACAACAACAACAACAACAACAACAACAACAACAACGACAACAACGACAACAACGAAAACAACAACAACAACAACAACAACAACAACAACAACAACAACAACACCAGCAGCAGCAGCAGCAGCAGCAGCAGCAGCAGCAGCAACAACAACAGCAGCAGCAGCAGCAGCAGCAG
>NC_041391.1:378776641-378837642 GCF_002162155.2 Triticum dicoccoides | reverse complement strand
CAACAACAACAACAACAACAACAACAACAACAACAACAACAACAACAACAACAACAACAACAACAACAACAACAACAACAACAACAACAACAACAACAACAACAACAACAACAACAGATTCTTCTTTACCGACCATCATGATGGCGATCTGCAGGAGCTTGATCACTCATTCTGATCCACCTCCACCACCGGCGTCCATGCCACTCCTCTTCGTGAATCAGAGTATTCCTAAAGGCGACGTTCTGTCCCCTAGCTCCCCTTTTCCTTCCTGCCTTTCAGATTGTATAACACTGAGCACTTACTTGTGTACCTCTATCCCTCTCTCTTAGTACTGCTACCATGTATGACTCTGATTGAAACAGCGACAATGCGAAACATGGGGAGTGTGTGTCGTTCATATCTATGTACTATCTCATTATATACATCAATGTTCATTATATGTGCAGCTCACACTGTTTTCCCTTCAATATATGATTATTTTTCATGCAGCTTGGTGTATTTTATTACTCCCCTAGAAAACATCACCGACCAGATGGCTATATGTTTCAGGAAATGATCTGTGCAGGGTGTTGTCAAGCGGAGAGGTGGAGGACTTAAAGTGGTAGAATCAGAACATCAGATCACTTGTCTGCTGGAAGCAATTCACCTAGAGGGAAATGGGTGTCCGTTGTACCACAGGTCAGTATGATCAAGGGCAAGGCATACGTGGGTGGAGAGGAAACACTTGCAGCTAGGTTAAAGGAAGGGCTGAGCACGATCAATCCAGTGTGGTGTTACAGGTCTCAGCCTCTAGCTTGCTGTCAAAGACGCGCTCTTGCAGAGAACCTGAGTAAAGCTTTAATTCTCGGCAAAGCATCAATGCAATGCAAGGTAAGGTGTGATTGAAACTTTTTGTGGAGCGTTCACTAGATAGTAGTGTTGATGCTTCTCCATGCTCTTTCAAACAATACTTCAATCTGCTAATGTACATGCTTCAGTATACTCCATTTGAGAACAGTTTGTCGGGATATAAGGATGAGTCAAGAAAGTCCATTTGGACTGATTTGTATAGAACCCAATATGTGCAAACCCAGACCTTGTTTCTTATACTGTAGGGCATCTATTTTAGACTCTGGGTCAGTTTTTTCTTCTAACAAAGAAATAACTGTCTGCTCAAGTGGCAGACAAAACATCATGGTGCCCTTCATTATATATGAAAATGTAGTTACTTTTTTGTGGGGGGTGGTTAGCTTATTTGTATCTAAATCATCTAGAACTTGAATGTACTATGAATAGTGAGAACAATTATAATATTAAAATACTAAGATAGCAGGCCATGGTGTATGATTTACAAGAGCACTAGATTAGTTATCTCCTCCTCCACGAGCAAAGATTAGTTATGTTCTGATATATAGTTCTGAAAACGGAAGTCATTACGTCAAAACTTTTGAACTATTTATTTTTATTGCTCGAGTATTTTACTATAGGTTGTGAGTTTGATGTTAACTGACAAATTTTGAATAAAAAGTTCATTCAAAGGTAGAAAAGAATGTCACACAAATTATAGTTTACAGGTAAAGATCTCTCGGTAGAAAGTTAAGAATTGAAAACATGCAAAGCCACACAAGATAAACACTAGCCCGTGCGAATGGATAGGGGTTAAAGACTAGTAGTATAAAATGCTCAAATATGGTGATTTCACCAACCTTCTTGCACATGGATGTTTCAGATAAAGAGCTACTAGGAGTTCGAGCTCCATTTTGCATTTCCAGTTTAACTTTTTCTGAAAGGTGCTTATATTACAGATAATACTTTAGATGGAAATTCTACTGAACTTATTGCAGGTTGCTTTAGACTTGCCTTGAGGAACTGGCGACAAAATACACATAAACGAACTTTGTTAGAATTATATCCATGAACTATATTCCCAACTAGCCATACGGGATGTTGTCAAAGGGATTTTTGTTAGTATGCGGAAGCTTTGTGGAATGAAATGCACACCTGCATGACAAAATTTGTTTCCATTATCTTATTAGTTCAAGTTCTTTTTGTGAGGTTAGTTCAAGTTACTCTTCTTTATTTAGTTGGCTGGATAAAAAAGTAACAGTGTGTGTGTGGCTATCTTAAAGTTGCAATTACCTAATCGCAGTATACAATATACATTTTTGTGTGGATACTATGTTCTAGATGCATATCTATATGTTAGATATATGACTTTTCTATTTGTACTAAGACGGAACCTTGTTCATTATGACATGCTTATCTGCATGTTAGATATATGGTCCTAATGTATGTTTGGCTTGCAACATATGGCTAAATAAAATAGAAAGATTGAGGGAACAAATTTCAAGATGAGTGCCTCACAGAGTGCCTTGCCTAGTTCACAATTATACGTTCTGGTTACATTTAAACGATCCTCAACCAGGAATAAGAAATGACAAGGATTTTTATTGATCATTTACAATACAATGAGCTGATGTGAGCCTTCCTTCGATAAATGATCAATGCCAGAATATTTAACTGTTACATGCAACTTCCATCTCCTCATGTTGAACTTTCGTTATGTTTATTTAATCTCTTGCAGTGGCGCTTTGCTAGTCAGCTCTAGTTCTGAACAATGGATAGGGTGATGGTGATTCATCCTATAACAATCTCATAGAAGGTGTATGCAGGAAGTTTATAGAGAAGCTTGTCATCCAGCATGAAGGGCGCAGGAAGATGAAGACGAAGATGATGCATGGCTAAGTTATTGATAGGATGGTGGAGAGTGGGGCTACTACCAGATAGTTTTAGATTTACTATATAGAATATTAGTTTCATGGTTAATATATAGGAAATCATGCAATATATTTTTCAGATTGTGTTCCATGTAATGCAACAGAGTTGATTAAATATATGAGATCTTTCTGTTTGGTGGATTTCTGCTCCTTGCACTATTGTTCGCAATATATAGAATACCGGTATTGTTCATTCTAAGTACAGATGCTTGGAAGTGCCACACTAATTTGTTATGTGGAAATTAGTTTGTGTAGGGCAGTGAGCAACGTATATGAACTGTTGTTAGCCTGTACATATAAATGTTGCTATCTTGCAACATTTCTACATGTCGATTACCAACGCAATTATATGTGTTGTTGTAGACCCTTCCAACGCCACCAACGGCAACGGATACTAATCCGCTGGTGTAGACCTTACCAACACATATATGGACATTGGTCAACGTAATGATGTGTTGCTAAAGGGGGATTCTTGTTGTAGTTGCATTAGAGTAGTGTAGCATGTTACTGTTTCGATTAGTCCTATTCTGTTGCATAGCCTGTCATTGTTGCTATAGTTGTTGGTACCTTACCCGCAATCCTAAATGCTTAGTATAGGATGCTAGTTTATCATCATTGACCCTACATTCTTGTCAGTCTGCCTTGCTATACTATCGGGCCGTGATCACTCGTGAGGTGATCACGGGTATATACTATACATATATACATACTACATAGATGGTGACTGAAGTCGGGCCGGCTTGTCGAGCACCCACAAGTGATTCGGATATGGGGGCTGGAAGGACGGGTGGCTCCATCCCGGTAGAGGTGGGCCTGGGTTCCCGACGGCCCCCGAGTGCTACTTTGAGGCAGAGCGACAGGGAAGGAAGAGACCACCTAGTCGAGAGGTGGGCCTGGCCCTGGTCGGCGTTCGCGGTTACTTTATAATAACATGCTTAATGAGATCTTGGTATTTGATCTGAGTCTGGCCACTGGCCTATACGCACTAACCAACTACGCGGGAAAGATATGGGCACTCGACGTCGTGGTATCAGTTGAAGCCTTCGTGACGTCAGCGACTGAGCGACGTGCGTCGGATAGGACCGTAAGCCTGCTCTTGTATTAAGGGGGCTAGGTCTGCTTCCGGCCGCGTACGCAATGTGCAGGTGTGCAATGGGTGATGGGCCCAGACCCCTGCGCGCATAGGATTTAGACCGGCGTGCTGACCTCTCTGTTGTGCCTAGGTGGGGCTGTGACATGTTGATATTCCGAGGCCGGGCATGACCCAGGAAAGTGTGTCCGGCCAAATGGGATCGAGCGTGTCGGGTTATGTGGTGCACCCCTATAGGGAAGTTTATCTATTTTAATAGCCGTGTCCCTCGGTAAAAGGACGACCCGGTGATAAAACACACCCAGACAAGTTCCAGAGACAACCCGGTGATTGCTTTCCCACAGGGCGACGAGGGGAGGATCGCCGGGTAGGATTATGCTATGCGATGCTACTTGGAGGACTGCAATCTACTCTCTTCACATGCTGCAAGACGGAGGCTGCTAGAAGCGTAGTCTTCGATAGGACTAGCTATCCCCCTCTTATTCTGGCATTCTGGCATCCTTTCTTGCGAATACTTTGGATGAGTACTCATGGTTGCTTTTCTTCCTCTTTTCCCCCTTTCCCTTCTACCTGGTTGTCACAACCAGATGCCGGAGCCCAGGAGCCAGACGCCACCGTCGACGACGACTCCTACTACGTCGGAGGTGTCTACTACTACGTGCAGGCCACTGACGACGACTAGGAGTAGTTTAGGAGGATCCTAGGCAGGAGGCCTGTGCCTCTTTCGATCTGAATCCCAGTTTGTGCTAGCCTTCTAATGGCAAACTTGTTTAACTTATGTCTGCACTCAGATATTGCTGCTTCCGCTGACTCATTTATGTTCGAGCACTTGTATTCGAGCCCTCGAGGCCCCTGGCTTGTAATATGATGCTTGTATGACTTATTTTACTTTTAGAGTTGTGTTGTGATATCTTCCGGTGAGTCCCTGATCTCGACCGTACACATTTGCGTGCATGATTAGTGTACGATTGAATCGGGGGTGTCACAAGTTGGTATCAGAGCCGACTACCTGTAGGAATCCACCTTCCACACTCCTTGGCCGAAGTTGAGTCTAGTCGATGAAAACTGTTTTACTAACATGGCTGTGCGGCCCATGGGCCCTCGTCGCCATTGGGTGGTATTAGGATCTTTTACTCCTCGATCCTTACTCTGGAACTCTGATCTCTCTTCTATTTGGGTTAAATGATTTTACTAAATCTGACTCTAGGTTCTCGTAACTACTTCTCCCGGAAAGACCCTTATCATAGATGATCGCCTACTGCACCAGAAGATTTGAAGATACTCTTCGATCATTGCCAAGACCCTGGTGCCCTCAGCCTTCTCAATTCCCTATTATCGATGTAGCCATATGGATAATGACATACACTTGTTGTTCATACAAGTACTCAAAGTTTCTCTTGTTATTACAAGATGCATTGAATTGCTCTCTGACTCTTAAGAATCCCTTGTATCACTGCCTTGTAGTTCCTTGCTGCAGAAATACCCATACGGATAATTCCTCGCACTTATCGAGTATCCACTCATTCTCAGTTGTTCTTGTGTTCCGCAAAAGACTTCGAAATACTTTTGAAAATCCTCAACAGCCTGTTGTTATGGGAATTCTTGCATACTTGCATTCCGGTTAATTCTTTGGTCTAGCAATTTACTTCAAAAACCTTTGTGATTGTCATTCTGATCCTTTTGATCCAACTTGTGTGTGAATGCACACAATCATCAGTTGTTCCCTGGAATTTATCCTTCCAATTCAGACGTCATTCCAGACATGAGCTGGATCTCGACCAATCAAATTGCCATCGATTGTACCCCTAAGGCTATTCAACTTATCCATCCCTAATCAGAGCATTGCTTCTGATCCCTTGTCTTGGAATTCATAATTTCTTTGCATTTAAGCTTTGAGTTAGTCAGTTGATTCTATAATCCGATGCACTTGCATTCCTTCTTCCTTTGATAGAGTACTGATACTCACATCTGCTCCGTTGTAGACCACCAGACCTCTTGTTGGATTATTATCTGAGAGTGTCCTTCATATTCAAATAACCATGTGAGCCTTTCCACGGATATATAAAGCCTTTGGTAAATTGTATCCTCTGTTTTCTCAACCATGCTCTGTTTTCGAGCAGGTGGTATTTACTATTGAAGCTTGTGGTATATGTTTCCACGATACCCTAACGGGTTGAACCTATGCCTTCCTTAATATGTGTGAACTCGAAAGTTTTCACGAGTCATACTCTTCTTGTATTTTGCTAGATAAAATTTCAACACTAAAACTTCTTCGAAAGTGAGAGGTGAATGGAAGGTTATACATTGAAGAAATGGGAGTTGACCTTGAACTTTGTGTTCATGCCCATGGACACGATGTAGACCCTACCATAGAAGCTTCTTGTAATAATAACTATTTTGTTGATATAATATCATCTGGTATCTGTGAATTGATACTATGCAATCATGGTTCCGACCATATTTTCTCTTTGATCCCATTTCTCGGACAAGTTAAAGCACTTGTCTTTTGCAAGTCAATACACCAGTCCAACCTCTACCTTGATCTACCGTCGGGTATTACCCTCTGGTATCTCGAGAATATCTAAGAACTGTGTTGCATCTTATGAGTCTTCATCAGCTATTATTTCTCACTGATTCCAATTTTTCATGGGTTCTGAGTTGTTAGTCGCTCAAGAACACCGGTAAGTGAACCGATTCCGCACTTTGGTTCGATAACTCTAAGTAATCTTTGTTGCTTATGAGTTTAATAATCCTTCAAGTCATTCCTAGCCTGATCGGCTATATCATTATTGTGCTAAATTTTAACTGTGCTACCTGGTCCTTCTTTCCAGAGCACAATTTTCGATGATGAGCTAACCTTACGTCAATCTTCCTCCTCATATAATTTCGCCTTAAAAACAGCAAGCTTGATTTAGAGTTTGTGTCGTATCTGTGGCTCCAATAATCTTTTGTTGCATCAGTCCTTTTGCTTGATGCAGTCGCTATTCAATTGATTCTTCATGGATCCTCTCGACAACAAATGTGTCGGATCAACTTCAACACTTTTACTTCTTCTGAGATGTCAACAGTGTTCATGATGAGAAATACCCTCCTTGCCCTCAATGATTTTTATTATCATTGACAACACCCTTGACTTCCTTTCATCTCGAACTTGTCCACATTATGAATACAACGTGCTCTCTAGCTAGTGTTGTGTTCTACCTTGAAGAATTACTGTCTTTTCTGTCGAGAATGTTGTGGGGATTCCTCCACCTCTTAGAAATTCTCAGTATGATGATACTTCTCACCATCACCATTCTTCCTTCGTCCCCGTGTTGTTTTTTTAACCAGGATACCAATATGCTAACAATGATGTTTGAGTTCTGTACTTCTAGCAACCCTATTGCTTTGAAGTTAACGATCGACAGTTCATTCTTAGACTGTTGGTTATTGAATCGTCACTCTAACATTGATCTTGCTGCCTAAGATCATATTTCGGGCACACCTTTCAACAAGTGATTGATGGTGTATGTTTCCTAGAGCATACAACATTATATCATTTGAATTGACAAGTGTCATCTTCTTGTTCACATTATTGTGGAAATCCATCCGTTTGGAATTCTAGATGAATTGTTGCTGAGCCCATCAACCACCTTCTCATCCCCTCCTTGGTTTAATGATGAACTATTGTTTCAGGAACCCGCTCCCATAGTTCATTTCTCGAGAATCTTGCAATGTCATTTCGTCGATTTGTTGTTGCACCTTTTCTTCTCAGACATCCTGAGTCTAAGGTATCATGACACCAATCGGATCTGAATCTCGGTCAGATATGATGCTTGGGACAACTTTCTAGGAGTTATGAAATTGGCCTTTATATGACCCGGTAAGATGATGTCATGCCTAGCACACCTGACCGGAGGACCTATTGTTATAGTTTCCTTTTCTGTGAGGTTATCCATTCTTCCATGAGGAAATTGTAAGACTTATTCTATATGTCGTCCCTGATGGATCCTTTGTGTATCCAAAGTCTGACCTTTGATTGAAAACCATGTTAATGCTATCTCGAAGCATGTCGGTGGTACTCTGATCTTCAATAAGAACAGTTGAAGCAATGCTATCTTTTCTTTATCAAATATCCAAAACACCGTTGTATGGGTAAGTTCATGAAATTCCTCCCCCCCTTACCTAAATGGTTTTCTACTTTCTATCCTATCATGGATATCATGCTCCGCTTGTCCTTGGGAAGAATATATCCCTGAAATATGTGTTTAACACAATTTTCCTTTCCATTGTTCTGTTTAATCTGATAATCACATTTCCCTTTCCATTGTTTGGTTTAACCTTTCTTGTAATCTATATGATCCAAGCAGAAATATTCTCCTGCTTCTGTAAAACACCTCGGTGTACAATTCTGTCAGCAAGACCCTGTTACTGTTGTTAAAGACATTCCGACAGGCACCGATGGACGAGAACTTTGCCTATTGGTCCGCCTCGTTCAACGAGCAGGAGAATGGTTCCCTTCCTCCCTTGCCCTTGGTACCGATATTGTTGCCGACCTAACTGACAGGCTACCCTGTGACATGTCTTGCTTGAATGATCACGCAAGACGTCTCCACCCTTCCTACTTTTAACCTACATGGTGGGCCCATAACCCAAAGTTCCACAGGATCGAAACCTGACTCTCCTATACCCCCCTATTTCCAAACTTATTCCTCGCTCTTGGCTTCGTATTTAATTCACGGGCCACCTTCCTAGTGCTCCATTCTGGTATCAGACGCAATACTTACTCTCGCTGCTTTGAACCCATTTCTCACTCTGGTTCAGACTTCGAGCAACTACCTATCCACTTGGAACCTCTTATTATACCTTCGTACCTTACTCTCGATGTATTTTATATGTTCAACTTGAGAGATAATCGTATGCTCATTCATGGGTTAACCCCAGATTGTTTCCCTCATAAGCATTCTGTCGTAGCCGAGTTGTCCCTTACCTATTCGTAAGTACGTTGGAGTTCTCGAAGAAAATGATAACTTCATCATGATGACCTGAAGCAGAGAAATGAAGACATCAATGTAATGGATCGACCACTTCGAGAAGAGCAACAAAGAACGAGAAGATTCATTAGAATTTCGTAACCAAATCCCTTCCCCCTTACCCCCGCTCCTAAATCTCAGGACGAGATTTCTTGTAGTGGAGGAGAATTGTGACGCCCGGATACTTAAGCTATAGTGAACCTCTGCTAATGATGCCACGTCTCCTCAATTACTGTTGCTAATCTTGCATTAGTTCGAAACCAATTTGGATTCAAATTAAAAATCAGGCAAACAACAAAAGTTTTCAAACTTTAAAAGTAAAATGTTCGAGTTGTGCCAAAAGAATGCAAAGGTAATTGTGGTGCAGAAATCCCACTTTTGTAAAATGTTTTACTTCTCTAAAAATGATTAAAACAGTAGTTGAAATGATTAAATAAGTGCCTTTGACATTTTAAGAATTGCTAAACTATTAGCCTTTGACATTTTAAACAGTAGTTGAAATGATTAAACAGTAGTCTGGCCACTGGCCTATACGCACTAACCAACTACACGGGAAAAATATGGGCACTCGACATCATGGTATTAGCCGAAGCCTTCGTGATGTCAGCGACTGAGCGGCGCGCGCCGGATTGACCGTATGCCTGCTCTTGTATTAAGGGGGCTAGGTCTGCTTCCGGCCGCGTACACAACATGCAGGTGTGCAATGGGAGATCGGCCCAGACCCCTGCGCACATAGGATTTAGACCGGCGTGCTGACCTCTCTATTGTGCCTAGGTGGGGTTGCGACGTGTTGATCCTCTGAGGCCGGGCATGACCAAGGAAAGTGTGTCTGACCAAATGGGATTGAGCGTGTTGGGTTATGTGGTGCACCCCTGTAGGGAAGTTTATCTATTCGAATAGCCGTGTCCCTCGGTAAAAGGACGACCCGGAGTTGTACCTTGACCTTATGACAACTAGAATCGGATACTTAATGAAACACACCCAGACAAGTTCTAGAGACAACCAGATGATCGCTTTCCCACAGGGCGACGAGGGGAGGATCACTGGGTAGGATTATGCTATGCGATGCTAATTGGAGGACTGCAATCTACTCTCTTCTACATGCTGCAAGACGGAGGCTGCCAGAAGCATAGTCTTTGATAGGACTAGCTATCCCCCTCTTATTCTGGCATTCTGCAGTTCACTCCACCGATATTGCCTCTTTAGACATATACCCATGCATATGTAGTGTAGATACTTGCTTGCGAGTACTTTGGATGAGTACTCACGGTTGCTTTTCTCCCTCTTTTCCTCCTTTCCCTTCTACCTGGTTGTCGCAACCAGAGCCGGAGCCCAGGAGCCAGATGCCACCGTCGATGACGACTCCTACTACACCGGAGGTGTCTACTACTACGTGCAGGCCGCTGACGACGACCAGGAGTAGTATAGGAGGATCCCAGGCAGGAGGCATGCGCCTCTTTCGATCTGTATCCCAGTTTGTGCTAGCCTTCTTAAGGCAAACTTGTTTAACTTATGTCTGTACTCAGATATTGCTACTTCCGCCGACTCGTTTTTGTTCGAGCACTTGTATTCGAGCCCTCGAGGCCCCTGGCTTGTAATATGATGCTTGTATGACTTATTTTACTTTTAGAGTTGTGTTGCGATATCTTCCCGTGAGTCCCTGATCTCGACCGTACACATTTGCGTGCATGATTAGTGTACGATTGAATCGGGGGCGTCACACATAGTCTCCAGCATCCTTTCCTCACATGGGACAATGCTCTAATAATAGAAATCATCACACTTCTATTTATTTACAACTCAAGAATTACAACTCAATACTTAGGACAAAATATGACTCTATGTGAATGCCCCGGACGGTGTATCGGGATATGCAATGAATCAAGAGCGACATGTATGCAAGAATTATAAAGGCGGCTTTGCCACAAATATGATGTCAACTACATGATCATGCAAAGCAATATGACAATGGTTGAGCATGTCATAATAAACGGAACAGTGGAAAGTTGCATGTCAATATATCTCGGAATGGCTATGGAAATGGAATAATAGGTAGGTATGGTGGCTGTTTTTAGGAAGATATAATAGGGTTTATGTGTGATAGAGCATTTCGTATCATGGGGTTTGGATGTACCAGCGAAGTTTGCACCAACTCTCAAGGTGAGAAAGGGCAATGCACGGTACCGTAGAGGCTAGCAAATTGCGGAAGGGTAAGAGTGCATATAATACATGGACTCATATTAGTCATAAAGAACTCATATACCTATTGCAAAAGTTTATTAGCCCTCGAAGAAAAGTACTACTATGCATGCTCCTAGGGGAAGGGTTGGTAGGAGTTAACCATCGCGCGATCCTGACCTCCACTCATAAGGAAGGCAATCAAAGAACACCCCTTGCTTGAAATTTGTCACACAATGTTCACCATACATGCATGCTATGGTTTGGGTATTTGTTCTGAGTTGGCCTTTGGCCTTTACGCACCAACCACCACATGAGAATAGTTATGGGCCGCGACGTCGCAGTATCAGCCGAAGCTTTGTCAGACGTCCAGTTCAGCATTGCGGCATGGCCCGGTCGGCGCCCCAGTGGAGGTGGCCTGTATCGCCCTGCACGTAACGACCCGCTATGCACCAGGCGATGCGCCCAGACCCCGGAGTGCTTAGGAGGTAGACCGATGGGGACCTCTCTGCTGAGCCTAGGTCGAGCTGCGACGTGTTGATCTTCCGAGGGCGGGCATTGACCCCAGAAAGGTGTGTCCGGCCAGAGTGATCGAGCGTGTTGGGTAACGTGGTGCACCCATGCAGGGAAGTTATATATTCGAATACCGTGTCCACGGTAATGGACGTTCAGACTTATATCCTGATCTTATACAACTACAAATGGATACTTGAGATATGTGGCTCCGGGATTGCTTTCTCGCAGGGAGTCGAGGAAGGATCTCTGGGCATTAATGTTACAACATGCTTGTTAATTATAAACTGCTATTCTTTACTCTTCTACATGCTACAAGATGCTCGGGGCTGCGTGAAGATGCTAGTCTTTGATAGGCTAGGTCTCCCCCCCTATTCTGGCATTCTGCAGTTTAGTCCACATATACAAAACTTCCATTTGATACCAGTGCATACTTAGTATAGATCTGATGCTAGCGAGTACTTTGGATGAGTACTCACGGTTGCTTTGCTACCCCTTTTCCCCCCTTCTTTCTTCTTTCCGGTTGACGCAACCAGATGGTGGATCCCTGGAGCCAGATGCCACCGCCGATGGATGCTACTACATGGAGACCGCTGATGACCAGGAGTAGTTAGGAGGTCCCGGGCAGGAGGCCTTGCCTCTTCGATCGTTGTTGATTTTGTGCTAGCCTTCTTAAGGCATCCTTGTTTAACTTATGTCTGTACTCAGATATTGTTACTTCCACTGACTCTTGTGTATCGAGCTTTTGTATTCGAGCCCTCGAGGCCCCTGGCTTGTAATATAAAGCTTGTATTATTTCAATTTGTATCTAGAGTTGTGTTGTGATATGTTCCCGTGAGTCCTTGATCTTGATCGTACACATTTGCGTGTATGATTAGTGTATGATTAAATCGAGGGCGTCGTAAGTTGGTATCAGAGCCGACTGCCTGTAGGATCCCCCTTTCCAACTCCTTGGCCGAAGTTGAGTCTAGTTTTGAAAAACGGTTTTACTAACATGGTTGTGTGGCTTATGGGCCCACGTTGCCATTGGGTGGTATTAGGATCTATTATTCCTCGTCTATGCTCTGGGAATCTGATCTCTCTTCTATTCGGGTTAAATGGATTTGCTAACTATAACTCTAGGTTCTCGTAAATACTTCTCCCGGAGAGCCCCTCACTCCAGATGATTGCTTGTTGCACCAGAAGATTCTGAAGATACTCTCCGAAGTTTTCTCGAGACCCTTGTGCCCTTCGTCGTTGCAATCCCTACCACCGATAAATCCTTATGCGTAACTACCTACGTTGTCGTTCATACCTTCATCCCCAGTTGCTCTTGTTATTACAAGATGTCCTAAAATACTCTTCGATGTTCCAAGGATCCTTTATGCTTGCTGCCCTGTAGTCCTTGCCGCATGAATACCCCTACAGATAATTACTCGCTCTTATCGAGTATCCATTCATTCCTAGTTATTCTTATGCTTCATAAGATACTTTTTAATACAATCCGAGCTTTTGATAACCTCTATCGCCTATTGCTCTAGAAGGTCTTACCTGCCTACACTCTGGTTAATTCCATGTGCCTAGCACTATCCATTGACGTCCTTTGTCATTATCACCTCGAGTCTTTCGATTTGATATGTCTATGTTGCAATCATCAATTGATCCTTACAGATTATCTTTCCGGCTCAGATGTCTTCCCGAACATGAGCTGGTTCTCGGCCAATCAGATTGCCATCGATTGTGCCCTAAGTCTATTGAACTTAACCACCCGGTCAGAGCGTTTGCTTCTGATCCCTTGATTTTGAAAATCGTAATTCCTTTGCATTTGAACTCTGAATTAGTCAGTTGCTTCTATAATATGATATCCTTGCATCCTTTCTACCTCTGGTTGAGTACTGATGCTCACATCAGATCCCTTCTGAACCACTAGATCCTTTGTGGGGTTCTATCCGACAGCATCCTTCATATATAGTAACCTTGTGAGCTTTTCCTTGGATACATAATGCCTTTGGTAAATTGTATCTTCTGCTTCCTGAACCATGCTCTACTCTCGGGATTGAGTTATTTACTTGTGAAGTCTGTGGTATATGTTCCTCAGATGCCCCGATGGGTTGAATCTTTGTCTTACCTAAATCCGTGTGAACCCGAAGATTATGTGAGTTATATCTACTGGTGTTTCTTCGGATAAATTTTCAAATTCTACAACTTCTTCGAACGCGAGAGGTGAATGGAAAGTTGTGCATTAGAGAAGTGGGAGTCGACCTTGAACCTTTGTGTTCATGACCACATACCCGATGTGGAACTTATCATGGAAGCTTCTTGTTATAATAATAATCCCCTTGTGATAAGTCCATCTTGTATCTATGTTTGGTCCTTTGCAATCGTGGTTCCGACCATATTGTTCTTGTTTGATCCATTTATTGGACAAGTTAAAGTACTTGTCTTCTTCAGATCGTTTCACCTGTTCAACCTCTACATTGATATACCTTTGAGTGTTACCCTCTGGTATCTCGAGAATATCATGGAACTACATAACTTCTTATGAGTTCTTGATCAACTATTATTTCTCGCCGATTCCAATTTTCCACGGGTTCTGAGTATTTAGACACTCGATAACACCGATAACTGATTCGAGTCTACACTTTCCCCTTCCATTGTTTTGTTTAACCTTTCTTATAAACTAACATATCTGAGCAGTGATAACTCGCTGCTTATGTAAACACCTCGGTGTACAAACTCTGTCAGTAAGACCTTGTTACTATTGTTGATGACATTCCGGTAACCATCGATGGATGAGAATTTTGCCTATTGGTCCGCCTCATTTCAACGAGCAGGAAAATGGTTCTCTTCATCCCTCGCCCTTGGTACCAATGTTGTTGCCAACATAACTGACAAGCTATCCTCTGAACTGCCTTGCTATCATGACCATGCAAAATATTAGCACCCTTCCTGCTTTTAACCCACATGGTGGGCCCATAACCCACAGGTCCCAGGATCGAAACCTGACTCTCCTGTACATCCTTGTTCTCCAAAATTGTTCCTCGCACTTGGCTTTGTATGCTAATCACGAGCCACCTTCCTAGTGATCTATTCTAGTATCAGACGCCATACTTATTCCCATTGCGCTAAACCCCATTCACCCTCTATTTCAGGCAATGAACGATTGCCTAACCGGTTGAAGCTTCTTATTGCACCTCCTTACCGTGCTCTTGAGGATTTCCTTAAATTTCAACTCGAGAGATGCCTTTGTGTCACATTCACTAAGATAGCCCCCAGGTACCTATCTTGTGTCGAGCTCCGTCCTTCCAGTCTTTCCCCCTTACTCCACCCTTAAATCTCGGGACGAGATTTCTTGTAGTGGAGGAGAATTGTGACGCCCGGATAATTAAGCTATAGTAATTCCCTGCTAATGATGCAATGTCATCATGATTACTGTTGTTAAACTCTCAGTGGTTCGAACCCGGTCCAACTTCAAATTTAAATTAAAGTCCAAAATAAAAGTTTTCAAACATGAAAGCTAAAATGTTCAAAGTGTGGAAAATATTCGCTGGATATTTGTCATGTTGGAACAACCTCTTTTGGATTCCCACAGTGCCCCTGGAATTTTATTCAGTGGACCATCAGCCAATTATTTGAGCTTTTCAATTTCTAAAAATAATTGAACACTCCCAAATGCTTGGAACTTTTTTTTGTACCAACCGAGGTTATTGCCTTGTATTTTTGTGCCAAGTTTTGTATTAAATAAAACTCTTTTAGTGGCTCAAATAAAATGCAAAGTAGTAAAGAAATAAATAAAACAAAAAAACAAAAAGGTAAAAGGCCTATTCTACTGGGCACTATGGCCCGTCTGGCAAACATGCCAGCCTAGTCACCTCACCCATCCCCTCTTCACGCTACAGAGGACAGGGGAGGGTGTGGCGGCCATCGGCCGCTGCCAATGGCGCCGTGGCGGCCATCGCCCGGCCGACCCCACTTATAAGCCTCTCCCCTTGCCCCGGGCCGAAACCCTAGCACGCCGTCATCCTTTTCCCCCTCTCTCCCCCATCGGCCCCTCCTCTTCCTCTCTAATTCGAGCTCAAAAGCTCTGCGGTGATCGAGCTCTTCGCTGTCGTTACCGCGGCCACTGTCGACGCCGTCACTCGGGAGCACGTCTAGAAGGTTCTCCATGGTCGTCTTCGTCCGTTACGGGTGCCGCTTCAAGCTGGGGCACCGCGTAGCCATCGCCATGGCCGTCTTCCCCGCCTCGGCCGCCACTGCCTCGTCGTCGTCGCCGTCGATCTACACCACCACGACCTCCCCGGCCTCCCCAACCATGCCGTCGCGCTCGAAGTGAGCCCCCCGCTGATTCCCCCTTTCCTCCCCTTCGATTTGAACGCCGTAGGCCGCCATCACCTTCATGCCCGAACCCCTGCGTACGCGTACATGTGTGCGTGTGGCTGCTGCTCCTGAGCTTTTGCTGTAGTTGCTGTGCACGCGCGCCCGCGCGTAGCCTCACCATGACTTGTTGCTGCTCGTCAACCGCGGCGGCTGCTTGCTGCTTCGTTGCTCTACTGGCTGCTTCTGCTGTTGTGCTGCTTTGGCTGTTGCTCTCTGCTATTGTTGCCGATGCTTGCTATCGCTGAAGAATGTTGTGCTACAGCTTGCCGCTTCTATTGCCTGCTGCTCCTTGCTGATGCCGCCGCTGCTTCCCACTAGCGCTGCCGCCCGCCGCGGCCCGTACTTGCTAGCTGTGGCCCCGGCGTCACGCTTGCCGCATCCTGGGCATGCCACGACCATGGCCATGTGCATGCGTTTGCTTGTGCGTGATGCACATCCACACAGTGGCACGGCTGGGCCACTGCCACAAGGGGCTAGCCCAAATTAGATAAGCTCTAATCATCAATTAGTTCGATTAAATATTGTTTAGGTTAGTTGCTAACCTATGACTAGTGGCCCCATGCTAGTTAATCTAATTAATTAGAATAGTTTAGGTGCTGCCTATGACATGTGGGCCACACCCTCCTCTTTTAACCTGTCATTTTGACTTGGTCAACTCGAATTATTATTTAATTCCAGGAAATTTCATAAAACAATAAATCTTTGTAAATTAATAGAAAATTAACCGTAACTCGGATGAAAATGTTTTCTACATGAAAGTTGCTCAGAACGACGAGACGAATCTGAACACGCCATCCGTTCGCCCGCCACACGTCCCTCGCATAGCAAACATTGAACTTTTCCCCTCTAGTTCATCTGTCTGACAGACGTCCGGAACCGGGAATACTTTTCCGGATGTTTCCCCCTTCGCCAGTATCACATAGCGCTGCGTTAGAACACGTCTAGCTCTGTTTGTTATCCTATTATGCACTTGTCTGCTATGTATTTACTATTTCTTCCCCCCTCTTCTCTCCGGTAGACCCTGAGACCGATGTTGATGTCCCTGTGATGGACTACGTCGACGACGACCCTCCTTCTCGTCTGAGCAACCAGGCAAGCCCCCCTTTGATCATCCCGATATCGCCCATTCTATACTCTCATGCTTGCACTAGATTTTGCTACTGTTATTGTTTGCTCCTATTCTGATGCATAGACTGCTTTTGTATCTGCTATTGTTACCTACCTTCTTATCCTAAACTGCTTAGTATAGGTTGGTTAGTGATCCATTAGTGACCCCCACCTTGTCCTTGTTGTCCCTGCTTCATCATCGACGACTCGATCAGCGTGATCGACGACCAGAGCCTGACACCTCACATCACATCACGCCCCTTTTGTTGCTCGACGCTGCAGAGCTACTATCAAGTGCCGAGGGTGAACCATCATAACACACTCCTGATGATAATTCTGTAGTATAGCTACTCGGTCGTGGTCATCGAGGGTGATTTCCTCTTTCACCATTCCCGATACGGCTCTGTCGTTCAACACCTCAATTGTGAGCCTCGAGGGTGGTCCCTCTTACGTTCACCTTGATGATTACATTGAGTGGAATCCTCCGGGGGTGATTCCTCGGATTTTCCCCTTGATGTTCGGACACACGGTTACAATGACTTTACTTGAGACCTTGGTGAAAGTCGGGCGGGCCCGGAGAGAACCCGCAAGATAATGACGTGGCACGGCCGGGCATTCTAAGCCCTTGTCGTAAGTCCACGAGACGGGGCGACGGGGTCACTTTCGATCGTGAGTATCTGCTCGTCTCCGCAAGCTAATAATACACTATGGTTTGGGTATTTGTTCTGAGTTGGCCTTTGGCCTTTACGCACCAACCACCACGTGAGAATAGTTATGGGCCTCAACGTCGCAGTATCAGCCGAAGCTTTGTGAGACGTCCAGTTCAGCATTGCGGCACGGCCCGGTCGGCACCCCAGTGGAAGTGGCCTGTATCGCCCTGCACGTAACGACCCGGAGTGCACCGGGCGATGGGCCCAGACCCCGGAGTGCTTAGGAGGTAGACCGGCGGGGACCTCTCTGCTGAGCCTAGGTCGGACTGCGACATGTTGATCTTCTGAGGGCAGGCATTGACCCCAGAAAGGTGTGTCCGGCCAGAGTGATCGAGCGTGTTGGGTAACGTGGTGCACCCCTGCAGGGAAGTTATATATTCGAATACCGTGTCCACGGTAATGGATGTTCAGACTTATATCCTGATCTTATACAACTACAAATGGATACTTGAGATATGTGGCTCCGGGATTGCTTTCTCGCAGGGAGTCGAGGAAGGATCTCTGGGCATTAATGTTACAACATGCTTGTTAATTTTAAACTGCTATTCTTTACTCTTCTACATGCTGCACGATGCTCGGGGCTGCGTGAAGATGCTAGTCTTTGATAGGCTAGGTCTTCCCCCCTATTCTGGCATTTTGCAGTTCAGTCCACATATACAAAACTTCCATTGGATATCAGTGCATACTTAGTATAGATCTGATGCTTGCGAGTACTTTGGATGAGTACTCACGGTTGCTTTGCTACCCCTTTTCCCCCCTTCTTTCTTCTTTCCGGTTGACACAACCAGATGGTGGATCCCTGGAGCCAGATGCCACCGCCGATGGATGCTACTACATGGAGACCGCTGATGACCAGGAGTCGTTAGGAGGTCCTAGGCAGGAGGCCTTGCCTCTTTGATCATTGTTGATTTTGTGCTAGCCTTCTTAAGGCATCCTTGTTTAACTTATGTCTATACTCAGATATTGTTGCTTCCGCTAACTCTTTTGTATCGAGCTTTTGTATTCGAGATCTTGAGGCCCCTGGCTTGTAATATAAAGCTTGTATTATTTTAATTTGTGTCTAGAGTTGTGTTGTGATATCTTCCCGTGAGTCCTTGATCTTGATCGTACACATTTGCGTGTATGATTAGTGTACGATTGAATCGAGGGCGTCACATGACCTAAGGTTTATCAATCTGTGGGAGGTGTAGGATGAAGATGGTCTCTCTCAAACAACCCTGCAACCAAATAACAAAGAGTCTCTTGTTTCCCCAACACACCCAATACAATGGTAAATTGTATAGGTGCACTAGTTCGGCGAAGAGATGGTGATACAAGTGCAATATGGATGGTAGATATAGGTTTTTGTAATCTGAAAATATAAAAACATCAAGGTAAATAATGATAAAAGTGAGCGTAAACGGTATTGCAATGCTAGGAAACAAGGCCTAGGGTTCATACTTTCACTAGTACAAGTTCTCTCAACAATAATGATATAACTGAATCATATAACTGTCCCTCAACATGCAACAAAGAGTCACTCCAAAGTCACTAATAGCGGAGAACAAATGAAGAGATTATTGTAGGGTATGAAACCACCTCAAAGTTATCCTTTCTAATAGATCTATTCAAGAGTCCGTAGTAAAATAACATGAAGCTGTTCTTTCCATTCGATCTATCCTAGAGTTCGTACTAGAATAATACCTTAAGACACAAATCAACCAAAACTCTTATGTCACCTAGATACTCCAATGTCACCTCAAGTATCTGTGGGTATGATTATATGATATGCATCACACAATCTCAGATTCATCTTTTCAACCAACACAAAGAACTTCAAAGAGTGCCCCAAAGTTTCTACGAGAGTGAAGACAAAAACGTGTGCCAACCCCTATGCATAAATTCAAAAGGTCACTGAACCTGCAAGTTGATCACCAAAACATACATCAAGTAGATCACGTGATATCCCATTGTCACCACACATAAGCACATGCAAGACATACATCAAGTGTTCACAAATCCTTAAAGACTCAATCTGATAAGATAACTTCAAAGGGAAAACTCAATCCATTACAAGAGAGTAGAGGGGGAGAAACATCATAAGATCCAACTATAATAGCAAAGCTCACGATACATCAAGATTGTACCACCTCAAGAACACGAGAGAGAGAGATCAAACACATAGCGACTGGTACATACCCTCAGCCACGAGGGTGAACTACTCCCTCCTCATCATGGAGAGCGCCGTGATGATGAAGATGGCCACTGCTAAGGGATCCTCCCTTCGGCAGGGTGCCAGAATAGGGTCCCGATTGGTTTTTGGTGGCTACAGAGGCTTGTGGAAGCAGAACTCCTGATCTAGGTCATGTTCTGGGGGTTTCTATATATATTAGAGGTTTTGGCGTCGGGGACAAGTCAGGGGGGTCTCCGAGGTGGCCACGAGGTAGGGTGCCTCGGGACTCTCCTGGCCCGTCTTCTGATGCTCCTTGGGTTTCTTTTGGTCCAAAAATAATCTCCGTCAATGTTCAGGTCAACTGGACTCCGTTCGGGTTTTCCTTTTTTGCGATATTCAAAAACAAAGAAAAAATAGAAACTGGCATTGGGCTCTAGGTTAATAGGTTATTCCCAAAAATAATATAAAATAGCATATAAATGCATATAAAACATCCTAGATGGATAATATAACATCATGGAACAATCAAAAATTATAGATACGTTGGAGACATATCAAGCGACGGTGGCAAGGTGTTTGATATTCATTCTCATTTCTTGCATGGGACTTAAGCATGTAACCAAGGACATACATTCCAATTCTGAACCACTTTATATGCACTGGAGCATGTGCATGTAGTTCAAATTTGAATTATGCACATGAATGCATAGAAAACTTAGTTAATTTATAAAAATGTCCAAACTAACCCTAAAAACTCCCAAAAAATGACACAACACTCATGTTGTTCTACGTTGACACGAGAAAAATTTAGAAAGTAAGAAGAGGCAAAATATATCGTTTGTCCGCAATTGGCGCCATCCCTACCGAAACCATCTAGCTTGTTGTGAGAGAAGCTCCCGTTTGCGACCGCTGGGACCACACACTCCAGAAAACATGCGCTCACCGACACACGCCACCCCCGTAACCATTGGTAGGTTGCCGCCATCGCCGCTGCCTCCATTCTCAACCTCTGCTTGTGTGGCGCGGAGCTCGAGGAGCCAATGGCCCAAGAGAGGTTTATCGCGGTCTCTTCGCCCGATGCCGGTGAGGTCGCCACTGAGGTGTCCCTGTTGTCCTCCGCAGGCTCTTTATCGATCCTCCATCGCTGGTCCCCCGATCCGCCAGCCGTCGTGCCCCTACGCCGGTTCGAGGACTTCCCCGTCCTCCCTCGGACACGGCAGCCGACGAGGTCCTACATCGGGGTCGGTAGCGGCGGTGGGGGACGTGAGTCGCCGAGATTACAGATCGGGAGACCCACACCCGCCGGTGACTCGGTAACTTCCACACGTCCGAGCTCGCGGCCATGGAGTATGACCGCTGACAGGTCCTCTACCACAGCGCGGTGGCTAGGCTCAATTTCCCCTTCGGCACACGTCTGGTCGACCTTGTTCCACCGGAGCCAGGGGTGGTGAGATCAGCTATGGCGCGGGAGGACCGCGAGGCGTGGGAGTGCCTCGAGGTCGAGGCCGCCGCCGAGGCCTACATGCAAGAGCTCTACCGGCAGCACCCGGAGCTCATGGAGGCGGAGCGGACGATCTGTGCCGGCATGGAGGGTGGCGAGGTTATCACGCTCTCCTCTGATGACGAGGTCGACAGCAGCGAGGACTGCGGCACGGTCGGTGGTGCGGACGGCGGCAAGATTATCGCACTCTCCTTTGATGACGAGGTCGAAGGCGGAAAGGACGGCGGCGTGGAGGGCGGCGAGGTTATCGCGCTCTCCTCCGATGACGAGGTCGAAGGAGACGAGGACGGCGGCTTAGAGGGTGTCTAGGTGGGCTGCGAGGACGAGGAGATCGGCGTCGACGAGTGGAGGAGTGCCTTCCCCAACGACCCCGATGACGGCACCGGCCCGGACCCGGCTCGTGGCACACCGTACCTGAAGAGGAAGGATTGGCTCGACCTCTACTTCGACCGAAATTAGTTTAGCTTGGTTTAAATTTATCTTTTATGTTCGGTTATGCAAAACTATCTATGTTTATGTTTGAATGCATGCTACTTTCGGTTGAACCTACTTTGAACTTGATCAAATTGAAGTTTACAACATTAAGTTTACGCGATCGACTAGAAACGGCCAAAAATTGCTGGAGTGTATATATATATATATATATATATATATATATATATATATATATATATATATCCACTAATTGTTTTAGTCCTTTAACTTTTAAGGATATTGTAGTTAACATGCCTTTTTTTTTTGACAACAACTAGTGTACTTTAGACCTGCAAAATACCAGTTTGAATGACTACTTGCTTGTTTATAAATGTTATGCCTGATGCAGTTAACACACCTTTCCACTTCTTGTTTTGCTTAATTAGCGTGCTTAAGCCTGCACACTTACGCTATCATTTGTAGATTATGTTGTCTACCATGGATATATTTGGTTGATGTTTAGCCTGTTGTGCTTAACATGCCTTTATATGTACTCATACAGGACAATATTGAGAACAGTGTTGTTTTTTCCATCGAGGTTAGTTTCATTGCATTGCTTATATGTACTCACTGTTCAAGATCTTGCTAGCTAGTACCATATAGCCTGGGGGCTAATAAGGGATTAATCGTCGAATCGGACATTTCACTGAATATATCTGTAACCCATTTATCAGTAGGTTAACTAGGCCATATTTAATATATCTGAGGCTACATAGCAACATGCATTGTAATGAATGACTAAATATGCCATCCCAAGCTACATAGCAACAAGGAAGAGTGTTACCTTAATGTTTGTGTTACCTTAATGTTCTGATGATGTCTAGATATACGTATATAAAATATTATATAATGGGATGGAGAGAGTGTTGTACTACATCATTTTGCAATTATTGTTTAGATTCTAATATTAACTTGGTGCTTTTAGGTACACATGTCATTGCCAAAGATCCACACTTCGACCCTTTCTGCGTATGTGGCAATGAGATAATCATGAACCAGCATCAAGTGAGGAAACTGATAAAGATTATTATTAAAATGGGTCAAAAGATGTCAATCGAACTATATGTTTACACTTTATGCATGAAAATAGTGAACTGCAGGATGGTAAGTAAGAACCCTATAGCCTTCTTTTTACTTCCCGTAATGAGTGGTGTTAGATGACAATGTGTGAATCTTTTTTCCTTTGTAGTGGATCCTGAAGCAGTTTACTCAAGATTACCTCTCAAACTACATGATTGGCGGTTGGCCATCACAAGGGGTTGGACTAGAGTCATGTGTGCCTTCTGCATCCAGGAGAGCACAATAGGGCCGTTTCGCTTCACCTTGTTCAACAACCGGAATGTCTGTCGCCTCTTTCTTTTCCATCTGTAATAGTACAAGTATAGAACCCTGGTTCATCATTCTTTATTTGGTGCTTATGTAATTCTTAAACATATGTACATGTGAATTGAATAATCCATTGGTTGTTTGAACCTGATGGATATGAATAAAGCTATAGCCTACTTTTGAGTTTAAATTAGGTACAATTTTAAATAGCAGCAATTAAATTAGGGTGAAATTATGGTGTGCAGGTCATTACGATGCACATGGTTAAGAAAGCACAGCGTGTGCGATATACATCATAATCTGACATGGTTCACGGAGTGGAAATGTGTGTAACAATGCACACAGTTGCTGTTTGCAAAGTGTGTGTGATGTCAGACACTATCACATACAATGCAGGAAAACTAAGTGTGTGTGAATGTCTACCTATCGTGCACGGTTTATAATCATGAACTGTTTGTGATGTGCCAGGCATCGTAAACGTAGAGCCGTGTCTAGAAAACTTCCGTGCCTGGAATCTGCCTGGGACTGGAATCTGCCTGGGTTTAGGTAAAAACCACAAAACCCCGACTGCAATGGCAATGCCGGCAGAAACTAGTAGCAAGGATGAATCGTTTTGGATGTGCGAGACATCGGAAACAGCTATAGAGGGGCAAGTGTACGCATCAAGGCTCCATGTCCCCGACAGTTTCTGGGTCATGTGGGAAGGACCCCTAATCGCCCACACTCACTAGGTGACGGTTCCAAAAGCCGTCACAGAAAGGGGTTTCAAACTGTTTGTATAGCACCGACGCGTACCAGTGGATGCATATCATATAATCAACTCATGGATACTTGTCGTGACATTGGAGTATCTACGTGACATCAGATGGTTGATGTGTATCATATGGTGTTACTTTAGTACGAACTCTAGGGCTGTTTGTGTTGGGGCTCTAGGACAGGGGGTACCCAGGCCCGTCTGCCTACGGCCCAGCGAACGGCTTCATTGACGGCCCGGCGTGGCCCAGCGTCAAGACTTTATGAGCAAGACCCTTGCGAGCCCCCCGCATCATGAGGCAGATTAATCAAGACCTCCTAGGGAGCGGTCTCCTAAGGCTGCCTCCCGAGGGGCAGACATCTAGGTTCGTGCCCTACCTCACAAGGTGTGCGATGACGTGAGCCATGACGACTAGAGCAAGAAGGGTGCCAACGGGTGCAGGCGAGGACAATTTCCTCTTGGGTGCTGAGGAAGCAAGAATGGACGCGGGTTCCCAAGGAATCCCCCAAAGGTTTCCATTCCGGTGCAACAAGACCAAGACCGTCGGCTCGGCAAGATGGAGGTCATCATCGAGCCCATCCGCGCATCATGACCAGAAGCTTTGCAGACGAACACTACCTTTAGTCAGGATAGGGTGTACTCTTGTCCCCCTTCAAAATTGGCCGTTGTGGTATCCCTTCCCGCCTAAGCCATGAGGGAAGAGGACCAGGGCCACTATAAATATAGGCTAGTCTCCACTATACAAAGAGAGAGAGATCCAAGTGGTACACTGAGCCCTCATGAGGCAGTTTGTCCCTATACCAGTTCATACTCATCCTCCTCGTGAGGCAATCCACCATAGAGCAGGAGTAGGGTTTTACACCGCAAGGTGGGCCGAATCTAGGTAAATCTCGGTGTCCCGTTCATTTCCTGTTCGCTCGAGCACGGTGAAGCATCGCCACGAGACGGTGAGTGGCAAGCAGTAACATAGTGAAGTCATCTAAATTGAGACTCAGAGTCATCAGAATTAGCATCAAAGCTTACATCAGCGTAACCCTTTATGACGAAATCTTTATCATCTCCATAACCAAGAAATATTTCCTTAGTCCTCTTAGGTAACTAAGGATAAATTTTGACCGTTGCCCAGTGATCTACTCCTGGATCACTATTGTACCCCCTTGCCAAACTCATGGCAAGGTACACAACAGGTCTGGTACACAGCATGGCATATTTTATAGAACCTATGGTTGAGGCATAGGGAATGACTTTCATTATCTCTCTATCTTTTGCCATGGTAGGGTTTTGAGTCTTACTCAACTTCATACCTTGCAATGCAGGCAAGAACCCTTTCTTTGACTGATCCGTTTAGAACTTCTTCAAAACTTTGTCAAGGTTTGTGCTTTGTGAAAGTCCTATTAAGTGTCTCGATCTATCTCTATAGATCTTGATGCCCAATACATAAGTATCTTTACCGAGGTCTTTTATTAAAAATTCTTATTCAAGTATCCTTTTATGCTATCCAGAAATTATATATCATTTCCAATCAACAATATGTCATCCACATATAATATCAGAAATGCTACAAAGCTCCCACTCACTTTCTTGTAAATACAGTCTTCTCCAAAAGTCTGTATAAAACCATATGCTTTGATCACACTATCAAAGCGTATATTCCAACTCCGAGAGGCTTGCACCAGTCCCTAAATGCATCACTGGAGCTTGCACACTTTGTTAGCACCCCTTGGATCGACAAAACCTTCTAGTTGCATCATATACAACTCTTCTTTAAGAAATCCATTAAGGATTGTAGTTTTGACATCCATTTTCTAGATTTCATAAAATGCGGCAATTTCTAACATGATTCGGACAGACTTAAGCATCGCTATGGTTGAGAAAGTCTTATCATAGTCAACCCATTGAACTTGTCAAAAACCTTTTGTGACAGGTTGAGCTTTATGGACAGTCACATTACCATTAGCGTCTGTCCTCTTCTTGAAGATCCATTTATTCTCTAGCTATGACTTGCTGATCATCGGGCAAGTCCACCAAAGTCCACACTTTGTTCTCATACATGGATTCTATCTCAGATTTCATGGCTTAAAGCCATCTGTCGGAATCTGGGCTCATCATAAATTCTTCATAGTTCGTATGTTCGCCTTGGTCTATTAACATGACTTCCAGGAAACGATTACCATACCACTCTGGTGCGGAACATGTTCTGATTGACATACAAAGTTCAGTAGTAACTTGATCTGAAGTTTTATGATCATCATCATTAGCTTCCTCTCTAGTTTGTGTAGGCATCACGGGAACGATTTTTTGTGATGTGCTACTCTCCAATTTGAGAGAAGGTACAATTACCTCATCAAGTTCTACTTTCCTCCCACTCACTTCTATCGAGAGAAACTCCTTCTCTAGGAAGGATCCATTCTTGGCAACAAGATCTTGCCTTCGGATCTGTGATAGAAGGTGTCCTAAGAAGACGCACTTATCTGATTTTGGGGTCGAGCTTATCAGGCTGAAGCCTTTTGACATAAGTGTCGCAACCCCAAACTTTAAGAAACGACAACTTAGGTCTCTTCCAAACCATAGTTCATAAAGTGTCATCTCAACGAATTTAGAAGGTGCCCTATTTAACGTGAATGCGACTATCTCTAATGCATAACCCCAAAACGATAGTGGTAAATCGGTAAGAGACATCATAGATCGCACCATATCTAATAAAGTACAGTTATGACATTGGGACACACCAATACGCTGTGGTGTTCTAGGTGGTGTGAGTTGTGAAACAATTCCACATTGTTTTAAATGAAAGCCAAACTTTTAACTCAAATATTTGTCTCCGCGATCAAGTCGTAGAAACTTTATTTTCTTGTTATGATGATTCTCCACTTCCCTCTCAAATTCTTTGAACTTTTCAAATATTTTAGATTTGTGTTTCATTAAGTAGATATACCCATATCTGCTCAATATCTATGAAGGTCAGAAAATAACGGTACCCGCCACGTGCTTCAATGCACATCAGACCTCATACATTGATGTGTATTATTTCCAATAAGTCATTAGCTCGCTTCATTGTTCCGGAGAACAAAGTTTTAGTCATTTTGCCCATAAGGCATGGTTCGCAAGTATCAAATGATTCATAATCAAGTGATTCCAAAAGCCCATCTGCATGGAGTTTCTTCATGCGCTTTACACCAATATGACCCAAACGGTAGTGCCAAAAACATGTTGCCCTATCATTATCAACTTTGCATCTTTTGGCCTCAATATTATGAATATGTGTATCACTATGATCGAGATTCAATAAACCATTCACATTGGGTGTATGAGCATAGAAGGTTTTATTCATGTAAAACGAACAACAATTATTCTCCAACTTAAATGAATAATTGTATTGCAATAAACATGATCAAATCATATTCATGCTCAACGCAAACACCAAATAACATTTATTTAGGTTCAACACTTATCCCGTAGGTAGAGGGACTGTGCGATGGTGATTGTATCAACCTTGGAATCACTTCCAACACACATCGTCATCTCGCCCTTAACTAGTCTCTCTTTATTCTACAACACCTGTTTCGAGTTACTAATGTTAGCAACTGAACCAGTATCAAATACACAGGGGCTATTATGAATACTAGTAAGGTACACATCAATAACATGTATATCAAATATACCTTTGTTCACTTTGCCATCCTTCTTATCTGCCAAGTTTTTGGGGCAGTTCCGCTTCTAGTGACCATCCCCTTTGCAGTAGAGGCACTCAGTTTCAGGCTTAGGTCTAGCTTTGGGCTTCTTCACAGGGGTGGAACTTGCTTTCCATTCTTCTTGAAGTTCCCTTTCTTTCCCTTGCCCTTTTTCTTGAAACTAGTGGTCTTGTCAACCATCAAAACTTGATGCTCTTTATTGATTTCTACCTTCGCCAATTTCAGCATCGTGAAGAGCTAGAGAATCATTTTCGTCATCCCTTGCATATTATAGTTTATCATGAAGTTCTAGTAGCTTGGTGATAGCGACTAGAGAACTCTCCCAATCACTATCTTATCTGGAAGATTAACTCCTACGCGATTGAAGCAATTGTAGTACTCAACACTACAAAGAAAGACACATCCGTGACATTTTGGGCCGGATGATTTTTTTACCTGTCATGCTTATGACACTTCTATGACGATAATTGTGACAAAATCTGGTATCATCATAGATGTAGTGGGCTCCTATTTCTATGACAGAAAATCATGATAGAAAATGGGCTTTACGTCCTGGGCGGGCCGGAGACGCAGCTGCATGACATTCTTTGGGCAGTCCATGACGGAAAAACAGTGGTAGAAGAGAGGGTCAGGAAAATATCGGGGAGTTCCCGGTTACGGTGGGTGGTTGGGGCCGAGCGATGCATGGAGGGATTGCGCGTTTCTCGCGTACCATAGACGCGTGGGTGCGAGGCGTTGGGATCTAACTGAACCCGAACGAGGCGTTCGCCTACTGAGCCCGAGGAATTGCACTAGCTACGCGTTACTGAACCCGAGCAATCGATTGATCCCTGGCTGTTAAATAAAACCGATCGAGCGATTCCTTTGCTATTGCTACTAACTGAAGCCGATGGAACCTGCTACCTCTTGATGAACAGTGAGTGTTGTTGGGGGGTGGATGAACAGTTCCTGATGGGGGTTGGATGAACAAGACCCCATGGTAGTAGAGGTCGTTGCCGCTGGATGAACAGGACCCTGATTGAGCCGGTTGAGGCTAGATGAACAGTAGCCCGTGGAGGGCTGGTTGAATAGTAGCCGGTGGAGGTTGGATGGACATGATCCCGTGGATGAATAGTAGCTGGTGGAGGCAGGAGGGAGACGCCGTGGATGAACAATCATAGGTGGAGGCTAGAGGAGGTCGACGGTGGATGAACAATATCCCGTGGAGGCTGGAGTGAGGCAGTAGACGGCGGAGGAACAGTAGCCCATGGAGTCCCGATTTGCGGTATGCCACAGCCCTCCCGCTGAACAGGACCCCCGTTTCGACCGTAAGAGATCAAAGAGAAGTATGTTTCCTCTGTTTTGCGGTATGCCACACCCCTCCCGATCAACAGGACCCTATTTCGACCATAGGAGGTCGAAGAGAAGTCCGTTTCCTCCATTTTGCGGTACGCTAGCCCCTCCCGATGAACAAGATCCCGTTTCGACCATAGGCGTTCAAACGGAAGGCTGTTTCCTTCGTTCTGCGGTAACCAGGCCTTGTTTCGGCTGTTCCGTCCAAGCCGATTGGCTCCCGATGAACAGGACGTATTCCATTGCCTCCTGATGAACACGACGCAGTTTCTTCGTTCCGACCCAGCCGGTGGGCTGCTGATGAACATGAGGCCGTCGTTGCTCTCCGCTAGCTCTCCATATACACGAGCCCTGGCCGTACGTATGAGCGAGTAGGCGTTCGAGACCCCGCCTGTATGTACGTAAGTGGTCGTAGTTACTTTCTTGCACCCTGGCTATACGTACATGTACACGATATAGACGGGACTGTGTGACATGCTACGTCCGCGCCTCTACTACGACACGTGCCCTTCCTTACTAGGCCCCAGTTCATCGCTGCAGCCTGTAGACAGATCGATCGACCAGTATGTAAGTACATGTTCATGACCAGACAGACAACCCTACATACGGTTCGACCAGGTGGGTCCCAGCTGTCAAGGAGGTACGTAGGCACTTCCTTGCGTGCGAATATATAGCTGGTGGGTCCCAGCTGTTAGGGGGAGAATCATATTTTTTGCCCATAATATGGACGCACTTCCTTGTGTGTGAAGATGTAGCTCGTGGGTCCCAGCAGCCAGGGGGAAATGTTTTTTTTCACGAAATACGGTGGCCCGTCCGGTGGGTCCCTGCTATCGGGTGGAGGAATCATTATTTTGTGCGTAATAAGGAGGCACTTCCTTGCTGCGGCCATGGACCCAGCTGTCAGCCTCTCCACGTATAGTACTCTTCCAATGGAAGTTGTTCCTTGACCATGCCATGCCGAGAGCACCAAGGCCGTGGATGATGGCGAGGCCTAGGAAGGGGACGACGCGGAGCCGGGGAAGATGGGGCAGTGGAGGCCCACGCGGAGAGGAGTACGAGGGTTGACTGGTTCGGCTGCGGTGTGAGGCTGCCGCCACCGTAGAATAACAGGGGTTGTGGGTGAGTAGAGGGATGGCCTGGCTAGAGGTTGGAGTAGGGAGGGGCGGTCAGGCCTACGCGGCAGTAGAGCTAGCGACGGGAGGCAGGAGCAGGCGACACGACCGACGCCGGTTTGGACGGCTGGAGCAAGAAGACCAGAGGTTGAAGAATCACTACAGCCGTTGGTTGGACATCGTATGGTCACAGGAGCTAGAATCATTCATATTGACTAAGTTGACAAAGCCCTCCGTCCGCGGCAGTAGGCCCACAAGTCAGCCTCCAACTATGGTGGGTCCCAGATAGCAGGGGGTATTCATTTTTTTGTGCGTAATAAGGAGGCACTTCCTTCTATGCGAAGATATAGCTGGTGGGTTCGAGCTATCAGCGGGAGGAACATTTTTTTGCGAAATACAGAGGCCCTTCTAGTGGTTCCCTGCTGTCAGGTGGAGTAATCATTATTTTGCACATAATAAGGAGGCACTTCCTTGCGTGCGGCCGTGGACCCAGCTGTCAGCCTCTCCACGTACAATCCTATTTTGATGGATGTTGTTCATTGACCATGTTGACCATGCCGCGCCGAGAGTAGCAGCGCGGTGGACGACGGTGAGGCCTAGGAAGGGAATGACCTAGAGCCGGGGAGGACTCGACACTGACAGTGGTTGCCCATGTGTTGGGATGTACGAGGCTTTACTCGTTCGGCTGCCATCGCTGGAAAATAACAGGAGGTGTGGGTGAGTAGAGGAATGGCTTGGCCAGCGATGGAGTGGGCTCGGGTGGTGCGGCCTATGTGGCAGCAGAGCCGGCAATGAGAGGCAGGAGCAGGCAGTCCCACGGGCGCTGGTTTGGGCGGCTGGAGCAAGAAGATCAGATATTGAAGAAGCAGCACGGCCGTTGGATTAACATCCCACGGTCATTGCCTCTAGAATCGTTTGTGGACTAAGTTGACAAAGCCATTCGTACACGTCAACCTAGTAGACCCACAAGTCATCCTCTAAATCTGTCCCAAACAACATACAGCCCGAAATTTCTAGCCAGATTCAAATTAACTTAAAAACTAAACATACCTTAATTTAAATCCAATGAAATTTTACCCACACAGTAACAATGAAATTTAAAATATCAAAATCCAAAAGAAAAATTTATTTTGGAACTAATTGCATGTTTGCTATATTTTTACAATTTACAACCCATTTATTATTACTTATAGCCCATTTCTTATTACTTATAGCCCATTTTCTGGGCAAGCCCGAATGCATCCCTCCTCGTCTTGAAAGATTTCCGGCCCAATAGGGCGTAGAAAAGCAAGTAGGCCTATGTTGGTTATTCTGCAAAAAACAAAATATCTGGGCTAGCAATTTTCAGAAACGAAAAAAACTGGGCTGGTCATGTGGTAAACATATGAAATAAAAGCCTGGGCTAGACGGGCCACAACTCCCGCACAACCCAGTTGGTACCTTTCCCCGTCCCGAAAAAAATGATGTGCGCGCTGCTGGGTCCTGGCCTCCTGGGTGTCTGCCGCTCCTTGTGCAGTTATCTCGCTTATGACTACATTGAAAGTTGCGTGTGACCTAGATGTGAGGAAACCATCAGGAGGCACCCTTTTTTCTTGTAATAAAGGATGCACTTGCTTGCCTACTGCCATGATCCTGGTGGGTACGTATTGTCATCCTCACCATGTGCAGTTATCTCCTTATTCCTCTCGGTTGTTGACCACGTTGACAACACCGGAGGGCGGCATTGCGGCGAGCGAACTAAGGTGGAGGACGATGGTGAGGCCTCGGACGGGAATGAAAAGGAGCCAGGGAAGATGCGCAGAGTTTTAGGGTGCGATGTGGCCATGATGCATGCGCGGCAGCACAACGAGCCGTGGGAGGCAGGAACAGGCGGTCCCGCCGGCACTGGTTTGGCTTTGGCGGCTGGAGGAAGAAGAGACTAAAGAAACACGACAGCCATTGAATGTCAATCAAACAGTCAAGGTTGGCACAATCATTTGTTGACTAAGCCGACACCAAGTAGCATACTTTTTACATATAGGAAGAAAAGAAAAATTGGGCTCATTCACCTAATAACATTCCCGAAACTACGACCGTTCAATCTTGCATCGCAACTAAAACTGCGAGGAAAATGCGTTTGTCTGCCATCCTCCTCCCAGGGAACATTCGCCACATAAGTGACTAGCACCCTTAGTTTTCGACAGAGAGGTCTTGGGTTCGAGTCCCAGGAACTCTCAATTTTGTCCTCCTTCCTTCCGTGCAAAAAAAGAAAGAAAATCAAAGACTTGAGAAGGCATACAGAACAAGCTAGTGTACCAGTAAAGAGACATTGCAGAGTTTTGGAAAAAAGAGAGACGTGCTCCTGTAGCTGGTTCGAATCCAAACCTAGAATATGACTATATATGGTGCTATGCTACTCTGCAACTAACCAAACCGACATATCCAACGTTCGCTTCTCCACTTCTATACTTACTCTGCCTAGCATCAGAAGCTCTGGCTGTAGCAACCATGTTCGCTGGTTGCTTGTCCACCTGCTCTTCAGCAGGCAACAGCCAAATATGCACCAAGTCGCCACCCATACCATCGCTTGTGGGTCTCATCACACCCACGCCGGCGCATGCACCGCAACTGGTTGCTCATCGCCACCCACCGCCGTTGGTGTGGTGTCACTGCTGCAAATCACCCAGAGTCATCCATCGCGTCTCAACCACAATCCTCAACCCTGGCCGAGTCTTCTACAAATGCCCGAATCATGGGGTAATAATATGTTTTTGAGTGTTGTTCTGATGCTTTTAGTTGCTGATTTTTTAATAGTTTGGTTGATGATCTTCCAATTTGATTCATGCAGAAAAGGGAAGATTCATGTGATTTATATTTCTGGGAAGTTGCTGATGTGGGGGAATGCAACTACGCTGATTATTTGGTTAGCTGAGGAATCCCAATACCAACAGGTTGGGGTGTTGGACAAGTAACTGAAGGAACGACCGAAGAGGAAGATGTAGACCAGAAGGTTAGAGATGCAGTTCCTCTGATCATGGCCAAGCAATAGCTGCTGAACGGCCTTGACAACAATGAGGATATGAAAGAGCTTGTGAAGATAATGGGCAAAATCGATGTGCTCTGTAGGATGATTGTCTCTTTATTTGCAGTGTATGTAGCACTTATGATGTATTCAGTGGCTATGACATGAGCACTTTGCTGAAACTAGTAATGAAAGAAACCTGTTTAGCAGGTTGGGCGTAGTGTTATGAACACCTAATGATTTCTATTAATGGAAATCGGGGGGGGGGGGTATCACCCTTTGCTCATAAATAAATAAATAGCAGAGGCTCTTTTCCTAATAAATAAATAAATTAGCAGAAGCCCTATCAGGTCAGCTTTGTTCCCATTCGAAGACGTCGAGCAAATTGCAGTCCAATAGCAAACTATGTCATCAAATACAAGTTTCACATCCAAATATGAGTACAACTAAACAACAATGTCATCATGTTTTAGTCGTCATACAATCACCAAACACAAATCAACATACATAATAAGTGATGTTCTCACAACAAAATATTAAACAACAAGTTCATCAGGTTTCAGTTGTCATAGCAAACACAATTTCACATAGTAGATAAATAAACGTCTTCTGATAGGAAAATCTGACAAAAACAATCTAATCATTATCCACAGCAGCAACGTCAACATCTTCGCCATGTGTATCAGTGTGAATCGTAATTCCCCCCAGTGTCATCTTCTTCTTCATCCTCAATGTCCTCGAACATTAGCGTCTTATTGATCAACTCTCGTATGTCCACAGCCCGACGAACAATCTTTTCGCCAGTGTCATTGATGTGATGGTTCACAAAGATATTAGTAACATATGTGGAATCTTCTACATTCGGAGTAGTGTAAGCATCATCTTGTCGTGCAACTTCATTAAATGAATTCCTCCGCTCGAACCTTTGCAATACTCTCCCGTCGTTGCTACGTGCAAATGTGTCTTCTAAGAAAAATATCTGTGTTGCTAGGTTTGCCAAAATAAAAGGCTCGTAGGTCTGGTACGCCGCCTTGACATTGATGGATTTGAAATAATCATGAACTTAGGGTTTTGCGATCCTGGAAAGCAGGTTATACCAATGACAACACAACAGAACATCACATCGATGAACCTCAAAACTGGAGATATACTGGAACTAAACAATGCCTGTTATGTTAGCATACATTTTAGTTATCTCTTTGCCGTATGTATCTGTGCTCATGATGGCATTGTTTTGTGTCTTCCTGCCTTCGTCGCGTGCAAGGGTGTTGTAGCGCACATCTCCAACAACGCAAGATTCATAATGTCTTACTTGAGTATCATGACCCATTGCTAGTGCATAAAGGGCATCATCGACGACCTGCCCATCCTCCCGCATCTTCTTAACCTATGGTTAGAAAATAGACAAGTTGATCATCTTATGTACTCAATATATTAAAAAAACTGACAGTGCAATTCAAAAGCTTACATGGCTCTTGAACCATTTCGCAAATCCTGCCATAACTAGTTTGTTAATGTTTCTTGCATTTTGCGGCAGTAACTCCTTTTTGTAGATGCTGCACAACATAGTGATCGCGTCAAACATCTAAATATATAAGAGTGTGCTGCAAGTTTAGTAGATTACGATGTATAAGCTGCAGTATTTAGCACTTACTTGATATAAGGTAGAATCTCAGGACGGTTGTTCAACACATACCAAACCATTTTGTCCAAATCTTTAGGTTTGTCGTCTTGTCGACTCTTCCCTGTAACTCGAATAGAACAATCGAAAACATTGAGTCTGGGATTGTCTTCACCCACCTCTTTGCTAAGTTGATCAACTGTTTCAATGTATTTTGAACATAATGCCAATGCTTCTGTAGCAATGTAGGCCTCTGCAATGGAACCCTCGGGTCTAGATTTCTTCGTAACATAGCCCTTGGAAGTTCCTAGCCGCCTTTCAATAGGCTAATCCATCCATACTGTACTGGACCTCTAAGTAGTGTCTCATCAGGTAGATGAACAACCAAATGCACCATCACATCAAAGAAGGCTGGAGGATAGATCTTCTCAAGGTCGCCTAGGATAGTTGGTATCTTGTCTCTATGACGCTCCAAAGCATCTATCCTGATATTTCCACTACAAAGTTCCCTGAAGAATTGTCCCAACTATGCAACTACTCTGTATAAGTCAGGGCGGCCCAATTCTCTAAGGATAACAAGTAAAACCCTTTGAAGTAGGACGTGGCAGTCATGAGTTTTCAACCCTTGTACCTTGTTTCCATCTGCACTGACTCTCCTTTTAGGGTTGGAAGCAAATCCATGAGGGAATCTCACACATGACAGGACCTCGCAAAATTCTTTTCTTTTCACCTTGACCAAGACGTACACAGCTAGTGCCACATCTCGTGGTTTACCTTCATCTTCCACCTGCAGATCCTTTCTGATACCCAGGTGTGTCAAATCAATCCTAGATTTTAAGGTATCTTTCGTCTTGCCTTCAATATTAAGAAGTGTGCCGATAATGCTGTCACACATGTTTTTCTTGATGTGCATCACATCAAAATTATGCCGCATATCCAAATATTTTCAATACTCAGAGTACCACAAAGTAGACCCGCGGGTAAACAATAATCTCTCTTCTGCCCTGCCATGCTTCCTTTTCCCGCTACCATTATCAGGATGGTTTCCTGGTGTAATATGCCTGACCTTCTCTAATTCCACTTGCAACTCATTGACAGTGAGCCTCTTTGGCGCATCACGGTTTTAATGCTTTGCACTGAACACATATCTTTGGTATTTTGTAGGACATAGCTTGCCCTTGGCAAGGAAACATCGGTGTCCAATGTAAAAAATCTTGCTAAGTATTGCATATGATATCAGATTCCTGTCACAGCGAACACATGCATTGTAACCATGTCTTGTTAGCCGTGACATAGTGTCCAAAGCTAGATAATCATGGATGCACCAAATTATAACAACACGCATAAAGAAATCAGCTGGTGGGCTGCTATATAGGCCTCGAGTGAGAACACCCCTCCATAGCTATTGAAGTTCCTTCACAAGAGGCTCCATGAATAAATCAAAATTCTTTCCAGGACATTTTGGACCTGGGATGAGCAAGGCCATCATGTAGTTTGATTCTTTGGTGCTTACATTTGGAGGTATGTTGTAAGGGATAACAAGCACTGCCCACATGCTATATGTGGCGCTCTGGTGGCCAAACAGGTTAAATCCATCTAAAGCTTAGCCAAGTCTAATGTTTCTCGGGTCAGCAGCAAACTTTTTGTGTTTCTAATTGAAGCTTTTCCAGTCACTACCATGAGATGGATGGCTCATTACATTCTGATCTCTATAGTCCTGGTTCCTAGAATGCCAAAGTACATCCTCTCTTGTTTCAGCATCATGAAACAACCTTTGCAATCTTGGTATAACTGGATAATGTCTCAGAACATTATGAGGAATCCTCTTCACAGCATCGCCATCTTTACATCTTGATGATTTGCATTTTGGGTATTCACTTAAGTTATCATAATCCTTCCGGAACATAACACAATTATTCTTACAAACACGGATCATATCATATCTAATTCCAACTGCACGCAGGAAATTCTTCATTTTACTGTAGGTGTGTGGCAGCTCATACGCTTCTGGGAAAGATTGCAGAAAGTAGCCAACATCGCATCAAATGATTTGTTGGTCATCTGCTCAGATGTCTTCACCTGAAGAAAGGTAACCATAGCTGAGAATACTGTCAGCTTTTTCCTGGGGTGAAAGCCAGGTTACATTGTTCCAACATGCGGGCCCACCGTTTTTCTTCTGTAGGTGAAAGTTCACGAAATGCACGAGCATTTTGTAGCATTGTTTGAATGTTGGTCAAACTCACAAGCTCCGCCACCACCTCCTCCTCCTCCTCTTCCACCTGAGCATCACGCAGATCAAGATGGTGATCAGCTGCTTCCACATAGTCAGTAACATTGACGTTCACAACTTCACCATGATGAACCCACCTAGTATATGTGACCGACATCCCATATAAGTGTAGATGATTTTGCACAGTTGACTGGGGTCTTGTAACTGAATTCATACAACTGCTACACGGGTAGAGCACATCAGATTTCGAACCACCGTACTCAGCTCTGATAAAGTTCATGAAGTTTTCAACCCCCTTGACATATGCAGCAGAGAACCTTCGAGCAGAAGTTATCCAAGTCACGTCCATCTATTAGACATACAAATTAGCTCTTCTACTAGATATTACAGGAAAAACATATATGCTTTTTATGAAGTCCAGAAAAAAGTACCTAGGTCAATGCCTAAAGCTATGGCAAGATATTTGCACAAGCAGATCTAAGTAATGAATTATATGTAAAGCTAATTCAACAAACAGATTTGAGTGCTAAATTATGGTAGGCTGTTTCAGCAGTCAATGAGGCCGAGCACACAACCATCGAAGGCCATCTCAGCTACAAAGATCGACTATAAAATGGTGTAGAGCTATTTCACCCAACAGATTGGCTACCAGACCATGGCAATCTACGTCAAAATAAATATGGCAGGACATTTTCGCAACTAATCGGGCATGGCATGCCATCTCAACTAAGCAGATTGAGTGCAGAACAGGGCAAGGAAGCTTCTTAAGCAGAGCATATTGATTGTAAACTACTTTGGCAAACAATGATATTAACATCGTTTATCAGCTAACATTCAACACTACTCCGACATGCACGGGGCCTCAGTCTAGAATGCGCGTACTGATGTCTACTACGCAACCTTCTTCTTGTATACGTTGTTGGTCCTCCAAGTGTAGAGGTTTGTAGGACAGTAGCAAATTTCCCTCAAGTGGATGACCTAAGGTTTATCAATCTGTGGGAGGCGTAGGATGTAGATGGTCTCTCTCAAACAACCCTGCAACCAAATAACAAAGAGTCTCTTATGTCCCCAACACACCCAATACAATGGTAAATTGTATAGGTGCACTAGTTCAGCGAAGAGATGGTGATACAAGTGCAATATGGATGGTAGATATAGGTTTTTGTAATCTAGAAATATAAAAACAGCAAGGTAGCAAGTGGTAAAAGTGAGCGAAAACGGTATTGCAATGCTTCGAAAGAAGGCCTAGGTTTCATACTTTCACAAGTGCAAGTTATATCAACAATAATAACATAATTGGATCATATAACTATCCCTCAACATGAAACAAAGAGTCACTCCAAAGTCCTTAATAGCGGAGAACAAACAGAGAGATTATTGTAGGGTACAAAACCACCTCAAAGTTATTCTTTCTGATCAATCCATTGGGCTATTCCTATAAGTGTCACAAATAACCCTAGAGTTTGTAGTAAAATAACACCTTAAGACACATATCAACCAAAACCCTAATGTCACCTAGATACTCCAATGTCACCACAAGTATCCGTGGGTATGATTATACAATATGCATCACACAAATCTCAGATTCATCTATTCAAACCAACACAAAGAACTTCATAGAGTGCCCCAAAGTTTCTACTTGAGAGTCGAGACGAAAATGTGTGCCAACCCCTATGCATAGATTCCCAAGGTCACGAAACCCGCATGTTGATCACCAAAACATACATCAATTGAGTTAATAGAATACCCCATTGTCACCACGAGTATCCCAAGACATACATCAAGTGTTCTCAAATCCTTAAAGACTCAATCTGATAAGATAACTTCAAAGGGAAAACTCAATCCATTACAAGAACTAGAGGGGGAGAAACATCATAAGATCCAACTATAATAGCAAAGCTTGCGGTACGTCAAGATCGTGGCATATCAAGAACACGAGAGAGAGAGATCAAACACATAGCTACTGGTACATACCCTCAGCCCCGAGGTGAACTACTCCCTCCGCATCATGGAGAGCGCTGGGATGATGAATATGGCCACCGGTGAAGGATCCCCCCTTCAGCAGGGTGCCGGAACAGGGTCCCGATTGGTTTTTTGTGGCTACAGAGGCTTACAGCGGTGGAACTCCCGATATAGGTTTCTTTTTGGGGGTTTCTGTATTCATAGGAATTTTTGGCATCGGTCTCTCGTCAGGGGGGTCTCCGAGTCATCCACGAGATAGGGGGGCACGCCCTCCACCCTCGTGAATGGCTCAGGACTCTTCTAGCCCAACTCCTTTACTTCAGGGCTTCTTTTGGTCCATAAAAAGTCCACAAAAATGGCAGGTAAATTGGCTCCATGTGGTATTCCTTTTCTATAAAACTCGAAAACAAGAAAAAAAAATTAGAAACTTGCACTGGGCTCTAGGCTAATAGGTTAGTCCCAAAAATCATATAAAATAGCATATAAATGCATATAAAACATCTAAGATGGATAATATAATAGCATGGAATGATAAAAAACTATAGATATGTTGGAGACGTATCAAGCATCCCCAAGCTTAATTCCTGCTCGTCCTCGAGTAGGTAAATGATAAAAACAGAATTTTTGATGTGGAATGCGATCTAACATATTTATCAAAGTAATGTCTCTTTATTGTGGCAAGAATATTTAGATCCATAAGATTCAAAATAAAAGTTTAATATTGACATAAAAATGATAATACTTCAAGCATACTAACAAAGCAATCACGTCTCCTCAAAATAACATGGCCAAAGAAAGCTATCCCTACAAAATCATATAGTCTGGCTATGATCTATCTTCATCACACAAAATATTTAAATCATGCACAACCCTGGTTTCAACCAAGTAATTCTTTCATACTTTAGTATTCTCAAACTTTTTCAACTTTCACGCAATACATGAGCGTGAGCCATGGACATAGCACTATAGTGGAACAGAATATGGTGGTTGTGGAGAGGACAAAAAGGAGAAGATAGTCTCACATCAACTAGGCATATCAACAGGCTATGGAGATGCCCATCAATAGATATCAATGTGAGTGAGTAGGGATTGCCATGCAACGGATGCACTAGAGCTATAAGTGTATGAAAGCTCAAAAAGAAACTAAGTGTATGAAAGCTCAAAAAGAAACTAGGGCATTTTGAGGAAGCCCATCATTAGAATATACAAGCCAAGTTCTATAATGAAAAATTCCCACTAGTATATGAAAGTGACAACATAGGAGACTCTCTATCATGAATATCATGGTGCTACTTGGAAGCACAACTGTGGTAAAGGATAGTAGCATTGCCCCTTCTCTCTTTTTCTCTCATTTTTTTTTTGTTTTTTGGGCCTTCTATTTTTTTGGCCTCTTTTTTATTTTTTATTTTTCGTCTGGAGTCTCATCCCGACTTGTGGGGGAATCATAGTCTCCATCATCCTTTCCTCACTGGGACAATGCTCTAATAATGATGATCATCACACTTTTATTTACTTACAACTCAAGAATTACAACTCGATACTTAGAACAAAATATGACTCTATATGAATGCCTCCGGTGGTGTACCGGGATATGCAATGAATCAAGAGTGACATATATGAAAGAATTATGAAAGGTGGCTTTGCCACAAATACGATGTCAACTACATGATCATGCAAAGCAATATGACAATGATGAATCGTGTCATAATAAATGGAATGGTGGAAAGTCGCATGGCAATATTTCTCCGAATGGCTATGGAAATGCCATAATAGGTAGGTATGGTGGCTGTTTTGAGGAAGGTATATGGTGGGTGTATGGTATCGGCGAAATTTGCGGGGCACAATAGAGGCTAGCAATGGTGGAAGGGTGAGAGTGCGTATAATCCATGGACTCAAATTAGTCATAAAGAACTCACATACTCATTGAAAAAATCTATTAGTCATCGAAACCAAGCACTATGTGGATGCTCCTAGGGGAAGGGTTGGTAGGACTTAACCATCGCGCGATCCCGACCTCCACTCATCAGGAAGACAATCAATAAATAAATCATGCTCCAACTTCATCACATAACGGTTCACCATACGTCCATGCTATGGGAATCACAAACTTTAACACAAGTATCTCTCAAATTCACAACTACTCCACTAGCATGACTCTGATATCACCATCTTCATATCTCAAAACAATCATAAAGAATCAAACTTCTCATAGTATTCAATGCACTTTATATGAAAGTTTTTATTATATCCCTCTTGGATGCCTATCATATTAGGACTCAGTTCATAACCTAAGCAAATTACCATGCTGTTTAAGACTCTCAAAATAATATAAGTGAAGAAAGAGAGTTCATCAATTTCTTCAAAAATAAAACTACCATCGTGCTCTAAAAAGATATAAGTGAAGCACTAGAGCAAATGACAAACTACTCCAAAAGATATAAGTGAAGATCAATGAGTAGTCGAATAATTATGCAACTATGTGAAGACTCTCTAACATTTAAGAATTTCAGATCTTGAGATATTATTCAAACAGCAAGCAAAACAAAATAAAATAAAATGATGCTCCAAGCAAAACACATATCATGTGGTAAATAAAAATATAGCTCCAAGTAAAGTTACCGATAAACGAAGACGAAAGAGGGGATGCCATCTGGGGCATCCCCAAGCTTAGGCTCTTGGTTGTCCTTGAATATTACCTTGGTGTGCCTTGGGCATCCCCAAGCTTGGGCTCTTGCCACTCCTTATTCCATAGTCCATCAAATATTTACCCAAAACTTGAAAACTTCACAACACAAAACTCAACAGAAAACTCTTAAGCTCCGTTAGTATAAGAAAATAAATCACCACTTTCGGTAATGTTGTGAACTAATTCTAAATTCATATTGGTGTAATATCTACTGTATTCCAACTTCTGTATGGTTCATACCCTCCGATACTACTCATAGATTCATCAAAATAAGCAAACAACACATAGAAAACAGAATCTGTCGAAAACAGAACATTCTGTGGTAATCTGTAACTCCTTAACACTTCTGTAACTCCAAAATTCTGAAAAAAAATTATTTCCACCTGAGAAATTTGTGCACCAATCCATAGCAAAAAGAATTAGGTCAAAATCACGTTTTAATAAGATTCTGGAAATTATTTACCTAGCGCAAAAGTTTCTGATTTTCAGCAGGATCAACCCAACTATCACCACAAGCTATCCTAAAGGCTTTACTTGGCACTTTATTGAAACAAAAGCTATAAAACAGGATTACTATAGTAGCATAATCATGTGAACACACAAAAACAGTAGGGGTAAATATTGGGTTCTCTCCCAACAAGCGCTTTTCTTTAATGCCTTTTTAGCTAGGCATGATAATTTCAATGATGCTCACATAAAAGATAAGAATTGAAACATAAAGAGAGCATCATGAAGAATATGACTAACCCACTTCCTATGCATAGGGATTTTGTGAGCAAACAACTTATGGGAACAATAATTAACTTGCATAGGAAGGCAAAACAAGCATAACTTCAAGATTTTAAGCACATAGAGAGGAAACTTGATATTATTGCAACTTCTACAAGCATATATTCCTCCCTCATAATAATTTTCAGTAACATCATGAATGAATTGAACATTATAACCAGCACATAAAGCATTATTTTCATGATACATAAGCATAGAATTTTGTTTACTCTCCACATAAGCAAATTTCTTCTCATGAATAGTAGTGGGAGCAGACTCAACAAAATGACTATCATGTGAGGCATAATCCTATTGAAAATTAAAATCAAGATGACAAGTTTCATGGTTATCATTATTCTTTATAGAATACATGTCATCACGATAATCATCATAAATAGAAGGCATGCTATCATCATAATAAATTTGCTCATCAAAACTTGGGGGACTAAAAAGATCATCTTCATCAAACATAGCATCCCCAAGCTTGTAGCTTTGCATATCATTAGCAACATGGATATTCAAGGAATTCATACTAACAACATTGCAATCATGCTCATCATTCAAAGATTTAGTGCCAAACATTTTAATGCATTCTTCTGCTAACACTTTGGCGCAATTTTCCTTTCCATCATTCTCACAAAAGACATTAAAAGATGAAGAATATGAGGCACCCTCATTTCCATTTTTTAGTTTTGTTTTATAGACTAAACTAGTGATAAAATAAGAAACTAAAAGATTCAATTGCAATATCTGAAGATATACCTTAAAGCACTAACCTCCCGGCAATGGCGCCAGAAAAGAGCTTGATGTCTACTACACAACCTTCTTCTTGTAGATGTTGTTGGGCCTCCAAGTGCAGAGGTTTGTAGGACAGTAGAAAAGTTCCTTCAAGTGGATGACCTAAGGTTTATCAATCCGTGGGAGGCGTAGGATGAAGATGGTCGCTCTCAAACAACCCTGCAACCAAATAACAAAGAGTCTCTTGTGTCCCCAACACACCCAATACAATGGTAAATTGTATAGGTGCACTACTTCAGCGAAGAGATGGTCATACAAGTGCAATATGGATGGTAGATATAGGTTTTTGTAATCTTAAAATATAAAAACAGCAAGGTAGCAGGTGGTAAAAGTCAGCGAAAACAGTATTGCAATGCTTCGAAACAAGGCCTAGGGTTCATACTTTCACTAGTGCAAGTTCTCTCAACAATAATAACATAATTGGATCATATAACTATCCTTTAACATGCAACAAATAGTCACTCCAAAGTCACTAATAGAGGAGAACAAACGAAGAGATTACTGTAGGGTACGAAACCACCTCAAAGTTATTCTTTCAGATCAATCCATTGGGCTATTCCTATAAGTGTCACAAACAGCCCTAGAGTTCGTAGTAAAATAACGTCTTGAGGCACATATCAACCAAAACCCTAATGCCACCTAGGTACTCCAATGTCACCACAAGTATCCGTGGGTATGATTATATGATATGCATCACACAATCTCAGATTCATCTATTCAAACCAACAAAAAGAATTTCAAAGACTGCCCCAAAGTTTCTACCGGAGAGTCAAGACAAAAACGTGTGCCAACCCCTATGCATAGATTCCTGAGGTCACGGAACCCGCAAGTTGATTACCAAAACATACATCAAGTGAATCAACAAAATACCCCATTGTCACCACGGGTATCCCACACAAGACATACATCAAGTGTTCTCAAATCCTTAAAGACTCAATCCGATAAGATAACTTCAAAGGGAAAACTCAATCCATTGCAAGAAGTAGAGGGGGAGAAACATCATAAGATCCAACTATAATAGCAAAGCTTGCGGTACATGAAGATCATGCCATATCAAGAATACGGGAGAGAGAGATCAAACACATAGCTACTGGTACATACCTCAGCCCCGAGGGTGAACTACACCCTCCTCGTCATGGAGGGCGCTGGGATGATGGAGATGGCCACCGGTGAAGGATCCACCGTCCGGCAGGGTGCCGAAACAGGGTCCCGACTGGTTTTTCGTGGCTACAGAGGCTTGCGGCGAGGGAACTCCCAATCTAGGTTTCTTTTCGGGGATTTCTGTATTTATAGGAATTTTTGTCATCGGTCTCACGTTAGGGGGGGTCTCTGAGTCATCCATGAGATAGGGGGGCGCACCCAGGGGGGTAGGTGATACGTCTCCAGCGTATCTACTTTTCCAAACACTTTTGCCCTTGTTTTGGACTCTAACTTGCATGATTTGAATGAAACTAACCTGGACTAACGCTGTTTTCAGCAGAACTGCCATGGTCTTGTTTATTGTGCATAAAACAAAAGTTCTCGGAATGACCAGAAAATCAACGGACATAACTTTTGGAAAATATAAAAAATACTAGCGAAAGAATCAAGGCCAGGGGGCCCACACCCTGTCCACGAGGGTGGTGGGCATGCCCTCCCCCTGGGCATGCCCCCTGTCTCGTGGGCCCCCTGATGCTCCACCGACCTCAAGTCCAACTCCATATAGTCTGTTTCACGGAGAAAAAAATCAGAGAAAAATTTTGATCGCATTTTACGATACGGAGCCGCCGCCAAGCCCTAATCTCTCTCGGGAGGGCTGATCTGGAGTCCGTTCGGGGCTCTGGAGAGGGGGATTCGTCGCTGTCGTCATCATTAACCATCCTCCATCACCAATTTCATGATGCTCACCACCGTGCGTGAGTAATTCCATTGTAGGCTTGCTGGACGGTGATTGGTTGGATGAGATTTACCATGTAATCAAGTTAGTTTTGTTAGGGTTTGATCCCTAGTATCCACTATGTGCTAAGATTGATGTTGCGATGATTTTGCTATGCTTAATGATTGTCACTAGTGCCATGATTTCAGATCTGAACCTATTATGTTTTCATGAATATATGTGAGTTCTTGATCCTATCTTGCAAGTCTATAGTCACCTATTATGTGTTATGATCCGACAACCCCGAAGTGACAATAATAGGGATACTTCTCGGTGATGACCGTAGTTTGAGGAGTTCATGTATTCACTATGTGCTAATGCTTTGTTCCGATTCTCTATTAAAAGGAGGCCTTAATATCCCTTAGTTTCCACTAGGACCCCGCAGCCACGGGAGGGTAGGACAAAAGATGGCATGCAAGTTCTTTTCCATAAGCACGTATGACTATATTCGGAATACATGCCTACATTACATTGATGAACTGGAGCTAGTTCTGTGTCACCCTATGTTGTAGCTATTACATGAGGAATCGCATCCGACATAATTATCCATCACTGATCCAATGCCTACGAGCTTTTCACATATTGTGCTTCGCTTATTTACTTTTCCGTTGCTACTGTTACAACTACTACAAAACTACTATCTTTACTTTTGCCACTGTTACCATTACTATCATACTACTTGTTACTAAATACTTTGCTGGAGATACTAAGTTATCCAAGTGTGGTTGAATTGACAACTCAACTGCTAATACTTAAGAATATTCTTTGGCTCCCCTTGTGTCGAATCAATAAATTTGGGTTGAATACTCTACCCTCGAAAGCTGTTGCAATCCCCTATACTTGTGGGTTATCAAGACTAATTTCTGGTGCTGTTGCCGGGGAGCATAGCTCTATTCTTTGAGTCACTTGGGATTTATATCTGCTGATCACTATGAGGAACTTCAAAGACGAAAGAACAAAGATTTTTCCCTCAACTACAAGGGGAGGTAAGGAACTGCCATCTAGATCTGCACTAGATTCTCCTTCTGTTTTGAGTAAGCTTGCGACACTTAAACCTGCTAATGCTATGAATTCTGATATGTTGCATACTACTATGCATGATACTTATGATGAAACTACTTCTGTGCATGATACTACTTTGCTATTAGGTGAATTTCTTGATGAACAACTTGCTAGGGTTAGAGAGAATGAAATTATTAATGATGATATTATTGATGATAGTGGTGATGAAAGTTCTCCCCCTGATTATGAATTACCTGTTGTTCCTGAGGGTTATGTTATGGATGAGGAAGCTGCTAGAGCTAGTTTTGCTTGCGAAGATAGATACAATCTTAAGAAGTTATTAGCTAAATGGAAGCAGCAATACCTTAATGCTAGAATGAAACCTGACCCTGCTTTTGCTACTTCACCTATCTGCATTACTGATAAGGATTATGAATTCTCTGTTGATCCTAAGATTATTACTTTGGTTGAATCTGATCCTTTTTATGGCCTTGAATCTGAAACTGTTGTGGCACATCTTACCAAGTTAAATGATATAGCCACCCTGTTTACTAATGATGCGAAGTCTCGCTATTATTATATCCTTAAGATATTTCCGTTCTCATTAAAGGGTGATGCTAAAACTTGGTTTAATTCTCTTGATCCTGGTTGTGTGCGTAGTCCCCACGATATGATTTATTACTTCTCTGCTAAATATTTCCCTGCTCATAAGAAACAAGTTGCCTTGCGGGAAATATATAATTTTGTGCAAATCAAAGAAGAGAGTCTCCCACAAGCTTGGGGGAGGCTTCTCCGATTACTTAATGCTTTGCCTGATCATCCTCTTAGAAAAATGAAATACTTGATATCTTTTATAATGGACTAACCGATGCTTCCAAGGACTACTAGATTGTTTTAATGGTGGTGTTTTCAGGGAAAGCACAGTCGACCAAGCTGAATAATTATCGAATAATATGTTGACTAATGAAAATATTTGGACTCTTCCTGAGTCAATTCCTGAGCCAATTGAGACAACTCCTGAGCCTATTCCTAAACCCACTCCGAAGAAGAGGGGTGTTCTATTTCTCAGTCCTGAAGATATGCAAGAGGCAAAGAAATCAACGAAAGAAAAAGGTATAAAAGCTGAAGATGTTAAGAATTTACCTCCTATTGAAGAAATACATGGTCTTTATATACCGCCTATTAAAGAAACACATTGTCTTGATAACCCGACACAGGTAGTAAAGGTAAATTCTCTCTACAGATTTGATAAAGTTGAAATCCCGTCTACTAAATTTCATAGCCCATGCTTAGATGAATTTGATGACTATATGGCCAGACAAGAAAGTTCTAATGCTTATGTTGGTAGAGAATTAAAGAATAATGCTTTCGACATAGGACGCTTGAGTGATTATATGGCTAGAGTTAAAGGTGAACTTAAGCTCATTAGCAAATATGCTTCTATGGTTACCACTCAAGCTGAGCAAGTACTTAAAGCTCAAAGTGATTTGCTCGATGAATTAAATAATAAACATGACTTTGCTGTTAGAGTGGCTTCTAGAACTGGTAGAATGACTCAGGAACCTTTGTATCCTGAAGGCCACCCTAAGAGAATCGAGCAGGATTCTCAGAGAAATAATTTAGAGGCACCTAGTTCTTCCAAAAAAAAGAAAAAGAAAAACGATAGGACTTTGCGTGCTTCTAGTGAACCTGTTGTAGACACACCGAAGAATCCCAATGATATTTCTATTTCTGATGCTGAAACACAATCAGGTGATGAACATGAACCTAGTGATAATGTTAAAGATAATGTTCATGTTGATGCTCAACCTAGCAATAATAATGAGGTAGAGATTCGACCTGCTATTGATCTTGATAACCCACAATCAAAGAATCAACGTTATGATAAAAGAGATTTTGTTGCTAGGAAGCACGGTAAAGAAAGAGAACCATGGGTTTAGAAACTCATGCCTTTCCTCCTAAACCATCCAAGACAAAGGATGATGAGGATTTTGAGCGCTTTGCTGAAATGATTAGACCTATCTTCTTACGTATGCGCTGAACTGATATGCTTAAATTAAATCCTTATGCTAAATATATGAAGGATATCATTACAAATAGAAGAAAGATACCGGAAGCTGAAATTTCCACCATGCTTGCTAATTACACTTTAAAGGTGGAATACCAAAGAAACTTGGAGATCCAGGGGTACCAACTATACCATGCTCCATTAAAAGAAACTATGTTAAAACTGCTTTATGTGATCTTGGAGCCGGTGTTAGTGTTATGCCTCTCTCCTTTTGTCGTAGACTTGAATTGAATAAGTTGACACCTACTGAAATATCTTTGCAAATGGTTGATAAACAACTGCTATACCTGTCGGTATTTGTGAGGATGTGCGTGTTGTGGTTGCAAATGTCACTATCTTAACGGACTTTGTTATTCTTGATATTCGCGAGGACGATAGTATGTCGATTACCCTTGGTAGACCCTTTTTGAATACTGCAGGGGCTGTTATTGATTGCAACAAAGGAAATGTCACTTTTCATGTTAATGGTAATGAGCATACGGTACACTTTCCGAGGAAACAACCTCAATTTCATAGCATCAATTCTACTGGAAAAGTTTCGACTATCATTATTGGAGGTTTTGAATTTCCTCTTCCTACTGTCAAGAAAAAATATGATATTCTTTTTGTTGGGGATGTTCATATCCCCGTTGAGGTAACCTAGTGTTATTTGAAATTTCTCCGGTTCTGTGTTATTCGGAATGAGTTTGTTAACAAGACTTGATCAACTTTGTTAGTGGATTCATTTTGATGATCATGAGATGGATGAAACTAGAAGCTACAACCTTCTGTACCCTCTTTTTACTTTCTGTTATTTAGAATTAATAAAGCAAAAATAGTATTATCCGTCTGTTTTCTGAATGATCCATGCAATAAAAAATATCCCGAAAATAAAAGTGCTCCAAATGCCCTGCAAATTTAGTATGATTTTTTATGGAATATTTGAGGATTTTAGGCACTGAGAACACTGCAGGGGGGGCAAGCACCTGGCCACGAGGGTGGAGGGCGCGCCCCCCTGTCTCATGGGCCCACGGTGGCCCCCCTCCACTTATTCCTGCACCCACACACTCCATCTTCTTCCCAAAAAAATCCCCATCCAGCTCAAGCACGAGTTCTAGCTCATTTTGCTGTGGTTTTCGATCTCCTTGCTCAAAGCTCCATTCACAAAACTGCTTTGGGAGATTGTTGCTTGGTATGTGACTGCTCGGTCGATCCAATCAGTTATTGTTCTAGTGATTTATTCATTGCAAATTTTTGCTGCATAGGTGACCCTGTTCTTGAGCTTGCATGTCAAATTTATAAGGTCCCAAGTAATTCTAATGCCTGATATAGGATCTAGGCACTTGTAGGAGTAGTTGCTACCAATCTTGTTTAGTTTTATTCACTTTTATTTTGAAGTTACTAAAATTTCAGAAAATTTTCAGAGAAAGAATTATGTCTACGAGAATGTACCAAGGTGGTTCCTCAACAAAGAGAGGACCTAGGCGTGCTATGCGTGATCAAGACGATGAACCACCAAGGGATGCCGAAGTGCGAGCTTGTGAGTGGCCATCAGACGAGTTTATGGTCAGTGTAGGCATAAAGGATGAATTTGACGCATATGTGCGTAATGCCGATCTTAGGACTTCTTACAAGATAAGTGTCCTCCATACTACCAATTGACTGATTCATTTGTGAGAAGGTTTAAATATACATCTTCGCGTAATTCTCAGAGTGTCCTGTTTGATATTTATGATAAATCTTACACCATGGACTTAGAAGATTTTACAACTGCTTGCAAACTCCCGCAGTGGGGCAATGTTCATGAGCCCCACAGATCTGAATATAAAGACTTTCTTTCTAGTATTACTGTGGGAGAATCTAGGGATATAGCACAAGCTACCATAGGGAGCATTCATTTTCCTGCTATACATTATTTTGCACTCTTCATTGGTAGATGCATTAACGGTAAAGATGAAGCATGTCACATGTGTGTCCCTGATCTTTGTGTCCTCAAGACTGCTGTGCTAGGTAATAAAGATTACAACTTGGGGGCAATAGTTGCACGTAGGTTGCATAATAATGGTATATCTGGAGATTTATTTAGAGGGATTTATGCGACCCGTGTTGCTAATTATCTTGGTATATCCCCACGAGAGGGGGATATGGAGTTGCTTCCTGCTTATTTAGATTATGACGCGATGGTCAAACATCATTTTCTTTTGAGGAATGAACAATTCCTCCAGTATCGACTAATCTTTGACAGACGTAGCTCTGTCCATGTTACTCTCCCTGCTCCTTTCCTTTTTGATTACCAGGCAAAACGAAGATATGTTGTTACCAGGGAGGAGGCACCTAAACACGAGGGGAGAGCGGAGGCGGCTCACCAACATGCCGCAACTCAGGATGCATTTGCTGTTGCATCTCAGTATGACCCCAGTTATAACTTTGGATATCAGCCAGGCTATCCTTAGCATTAGACCAACTTAGGACAAAAGCCTAAGCTTGGGGGAGTACATATTTCTCACCGACTTTACATTCATGTTCACACACTATTCTAGTTGTCGGTGCTCACACTCTTTCATTGTATTATCCATGTTAGTTTAATTTCTTTTTCTAGCTTTCTTCCTGTGTGTTTGATAAACCTTAAGAAAACCAAAAAAAATAGTTAGCTTAATTTCCATGCTTGTAGTAGTAATTAAAATGAAAACCCAAAAAGATTTCTCGTTCTTCTTCTTGCTTGTTGGGAGCTTTCCCGTGTAAATAGTTTTATTTTCTTTTCTTTCTTTTGGGGGTTAAGAATAGAAGACCATAATGAAAATGTTTAGTGGCTCCCATATGCATGATTGTTGATTTAACTTAGAGCCCATATTACTTTGTCTTCTCTCTTGAGTTGAATACTTGCAGATTCCAGCTTAGTCCAATGCACGTGCACTATTATTATTATACACATCGTTCGGTCGTGCAACTGAAAGGAAATAATGACGATATGATGGATTGATTGAGATGAGAGAAGCTGGTATGAACTCGACCTCTTTTGTTTTTGTAAATATGATGAGTTCATTGTTCCTGATTCAGCCTATTATGAAGTAAACATATTTGCAATTGCATTTAGAGATTATAGTTGCTTGTGCCATGCTTAATTAACTATGAGTTATAATGGTTTACCTTGCGTGCCAACAAGCTATTAAAATGATTGTGATGTGGTATGATGGGATGGTATCCTCATTTGAATGAATTGAGTGACTCGACTTGGCACATGTTCACGCAAGTAGTTGAAACAAATCAACATAGCCTTCACGATATTTATGTTCATGGTGGATTATATCCTACTCATGCTTGTACATCGTGTAAATTAATTTTAATGCATGTTCATGACTGTTGTCGCTCTCTCAGTTGGTCGCTTCCCAGTCTTTTGCTAGCCTTCACCTGTACTAAGCGGGAATACTGCTTGTGCATCCAAACTCCATAAACCCCAAAGTTGTTCCATATGAGTCCACCACACCTTCCTATATGCGGTATCTACCTGTCGTTCCAAGTAAATTTGTATGTGCCAAACTCTAAACCTTCAAATGAGATTCTGTTTTGTATGCTCGAGTAGCTCATGTTTCAACTAGGGTTGTCTGTATCTTCCATGCTAGGTGGGTTATTCTCAAGAGGTGTGGACTCCGCTCCTCATTCACGAGAAAATGGCTGGTAACCGGGATGCCCACTCCCATGATCAAAAAGATCAAAGCAAATCAAAATAATTAAACAAAACTCCCCTAGGGCTGTTGTTAGTTGGAGGCACTCGTTGTTTCGAGCAAGCCATGGATTGATGCTTGTTGGTGGTGGGGTAGTATAAACTTTTACCATTCTGTTTGGGAACCACCTATAATGTATGTAGTATGGAAGATACCGCTATCTCATAGTTCTTGCGTTGACAGTGAAATTATGCCGCTCAAAATGTTATTCATCTCTATTTTAAAATCGAGCGCTAGCACCTCTACAAATCCTTGCTTCCCTCTGCGAAGGGCCTATCTATTTACTTTTATGTTGAGTCATCACCTTCTTATTTAAAAGCACCCGCTGGAGAGCACACTGTCATTTACATGTATTACTATTAGTATATATTGTGTATGACTAGACTGAATCTCTTTTACCATGAATTACAATGTTTAGTCAGTCCTTGATTTTAAAGGTGCTCTACATTTATGTTTTGCTGTCTCAGAAAGGGCTAGCGAGATACCATCTTGTTATATCATATTATGATTGTTTTGAGAAAGTGTTGTCATCCGAGTTTTATTTTTATTGCTCGCTAGCTGATTATGCCATTGATATGAGTAAATATGAGACCTAAGTGTTATTGTGAATATGGTTAGTTCATAATCTTTGCTGAAAACTTGAATGCTGGCTTTACATATTTACAACAACAAGAGCAAACAGAGTGTGTAAATTTTTTTCTTTATCACTTTCAGTTTATCAACTGAATTGCTTGAGGACAAGCAAAGGTTTAAGCTTGGGGGAGTTGATACGTCTCCAACGTATATACTTTTCCAAACACTTTTGCCCTTGTTTTGGACTCTAACTTTCATGATTTGAATGAAACTAACCCGGACTAATGCTGTTTTCAGCAGAACTGCCATGATGTTGTTTATTGTGTAGAAAACAAAAGTTCTCAGAATGACCTGAAAATCCACGGAGATAACTTTTGGAAAATATAAAAAATACTGGCGAAAGAATCAAGGCTAGGGGGCCCACACCCTGTCCACGAGGGTGGGGGGCCGCCCCCTGTATCATGGGCCCCCTGATGCTCCACCGACCTCAACTCCAACTCCATATATTTCGTTTCACGGAGAAAAAATCAAAGAAAAAGTTTCATCGCGTTTTACGATACGGAGCCGCCGCCAAGCCCTAATCTCTCTCGGGAGGGCTGATCTGGAGTCCATTCGGGGCACCGGAGAGGGGGATTCGTCGCCGTCGTCATCATCAACCATCCTCCATCACCAATTTCATGATGCTCACCGCCGTGCGTGAGTAATTCCATCATAGGCTTGCTGGACGGTGATGGGTTGGATGAGATTTACCATGTAATCAAGTTAGTTTTGCTAGGGTTTGATCCCTAGTATCCACTATGTTCTAAGATTGATGTTGCTTGACTTTGCTATGCTTAATGCTTCTCACTAGGGCCCGAGTGCCATATTTCAGATCTGAACCTATTATGTTTTCATGAATATATGTGAGTTCTTGATCCTATCTTGCAAGTCTATAGTCACCTATTATGTGTTATGATCCGACAACCCCAAAGTGACAATAATCGGGATACTTCTCGGTGATGACCGTAGTTTGAGGAGTTCATGTATTCACTATGTGCTAATGCTTTGTTCGGGTTCTCTATTAAAAGGAGGCCTTAATATCCCTTAGTTTCCACTAGGACCCCGCTGCCACGGGAGGGTAGGACAAAAGATGTCATGCAAGTTCTTTTCCATAAGCACGTATGACTATATTCGGAATACATGCCTACATTACATTGATGAACTGGAGCTAGTTCTGTGTCACCCTATGTTATAGCTATTACATGAGGAATCACATCCGACATAATTATCCATCACTGATCCAATGCCTACGAGCTTTTCACATATTGTGCTTTGCTTATATACTTTTCCGTTGCTACTATTACAACTACTACAGAAGTGCTATCTTTACTTTTTCCACGGTTACCATTACTATCATACTACTTACTACTAAATACTTTGCTGCAGATACTAAGTTATCCAGGTGTGGTTCAATTGACAACTCAACTGCTAATACTTAAGAATATTCTTTGGCTCCCCTTGTGTCGAATCAATAAATTTGGATTGAAACTCTACCCTCGAAAGCTGTTGCGATCCCCTATACTTGTGGCTTATCAGTAGGGTGCGCCCTCCATCCTCGTGGATGGCTCGGGACTCTTCTTGCCCAACTCTTTTAATTCGGTTGCTTCTTTTGGTCCATAAAAAATCCACAAAAATTGGCAGGTCAATTGGACTCCATTTGGTATTCCTTTTTGTAAAACTCCAAAAAAAGGAAAAAACAGAAACTGGCACTGGGCTCTAGGTTAATAGGTTAGTCCAAAAAATCATATAAAATAGCATATAAAACATCTAAGATGGATAATATAATAGCATGGAACGATAAAAAAAATTATAGATACGTTGGAGACGTATCACGTACAATGGGAGAAGCCGATCACCATGCGTCTCCACAAGAACGTCGCCAGCGGTGGCGGCGCGGCTAGAAGACGACAGTCTACGAGAGCGTACTGTGGGAGCAAGAGGATCGCCGTACGTCCCCTCGATGAACCGCGGAGCCGACATATCGGTGCGGCGGGGAGGGCGGCTTTGGCGGAGCAAATGGAGTGGAGTGGGCCGGGGGGGAGGAGGGTTTGGGGAATATTATTGACTAGTTGGCTGAAGGGCGGTTGAATTTGGGATTTGGGGGGATTTTTGCGCCGTGGGCGGGGGAGTTTGGCGCAGGGTCGTTTTCTTCGAGTGCAGTCCCATGTGTCAGTGAAGAGGCAAACCGAAGTGCATTTCATTTACGTGAACCGTGTGCAGGACCAACCTTGTGAGGGTGCAATGCGACTGCAACAAGCATGCTGTGAGTGTACCGCCTTTTTTTCTTTTAAACTTGGTGCTTAGCCCCCTAAAAAAACTTGGTGCCTCGTGCGATTCATCGATACTACTACTAGTAATTTGGTAATCCCGACTAAAATGGCACGGCCGGGTATTTTCCCATGCGATATGCTGGGAGGTTGGCTTAGTTGGTTTATTTAGGATGAGTAATGCTACACCTACGTAATCCCAGTTACGTAATTAACGTAATGTGAAACATGTGAGCTGTTGACTGGAGATTGGGGGAGGGAGGGGCCCACCACCATGAAAATCAGGGGGGAGAGAGAGGCAATTAACTTTAACCCTTTCGTAGGTTCCCGTAGATGCAGGAAGATGTGAAATGCGTGAATGTGTAGTGGACATACTATTGGAGTGCCTAAGATAAAATGTGTATGCAGACCCTATGTGTTTATTTACTTCGCATGCTAGCTTTGTCTCGGGTCAAACCTTCTAAGTTTATACACACAAAAACGAATCATCATTCTATATATTTTCATACTCCTACAATATATCTTACTATTATTGTGAAAGTTCATATACACTAGATGAGATTCATGCAAACAAGGCAAATTTTCATTACATTTTGAACTTCTATAGGACAGAAAAATAAAAGAAACCCGACCCTAAACCTATTCTACGGCGGCGACCGACATCCTCCATCTGTGATCTCCATGTACGGGGGTGGGGTTAAAGACCCGTGAAGTTAAGGTGCGGTTTCCGGCGGGGAAGAGTAGAACATGGGAGATGGACCAGCCAGTTGGCACACCATGCCAGGCCGCCTCTCATGCCCTACTCATCCTCGGAGGAGTCCCCGGCTTCGGCGGTGCCAGTGGACGTGAGGTCGATGATGATGGACATGGATGTTCTGTTGCTTCACCTGCCACATGCACCACCGAACGTTGGATGGCGACAACTAGGATGTGTGGCTGACGGTGCTCCCGTAGTCGGCCGCCAGCGTGGCCACCGCTTATGCGATCGCGTCCGCGTTCGGCTATGTCGCTATTTCATTGCGAGCGGCGACTTGAGAGAGGGCGGTGACCTCGAGCTTCATCCTCGAAGACAAGCTCTCCCGTAGAGCGTTCGCGCTCGCGGTCATGGCGGATGTGGTGCCAGGTAGCAGGATGATGTGCTATGGTGTGGAGTTTAGCTGGGTGTTACCACTTTAAGTAGTGCATTCCGGTGAGGCCAAGCGTCCGGGTGCGTCATTAAGTCCACAGAGTTGGTTCCTCGGGCACCGAGCCTCTTAATGACGGAATACGGACGGACGACATGAATGTGGGCCGCTGGTGCCGGCTGGGAACACACCGCGTGATGGCGCGAGGGTCGAGGGTTTTTAGTGTGCCAGGGTAGTCAGGTGCGGTCGTGGCAACATTGGAGATGCCTTTGCTCACACGCGACCCCCACATCTCTACTCTTATAAAAACATAGTTGGTGATGATGTTGTGCCTGACATCCTGCAATATAGGGCGTCCGATTTATATCTGACGGATATGAAGGAAACTATGGCAATTTTGCAAAAAGATACCTCACCCCACTCCACATTTTCAAATAAGTCCTTCCCTCGTTCATCCTTTTCTCCCACAAGATAAACTACTCATACAAATGCATCTTGATATTCCGTGCAATGCATGGGCATCTTGTTAGTGTCATTGAAAAAGCAAGACGACCTGGCATGGTCTTAGGTCCTGGGGATGCAGTTGGCCGCGCTAAAACACTCCATGGACGTGGCGCGGTGCGCGTGCACTTTGGCGCTCCGTGCATCCTAGACAAGCCGGGTGTTGATCTGCTGGTCGTGCCAAAGCGCTAACACCACCCTCGGCACCCTGAAGCCGACCGTGTCCAGCGATGATTAGCGTGTTGCCCACCGTGGTCGTCGTGTCCAGAGGCGGTGCGGGAGCTGCGCCAGGTTGCTGGCCCTCACGACCCACATGAATGGTTGCCGGTGGCGAGGAGGTCGTGGGCCAGCTCCTCCATTGGACTAGTCTATGCCACGTCATCCCGACAGGTGTGCCCCACATGTCGGTTTCCCTATTTTCCCAGCCAAATCCGAGCATCAGTGCCCCGCGTTGCGCATAGGCGCAGAACGGGTGGTTTTTGTGCCCTGGTTCAAATGTGGTACGGTACCAAATTGTTACCCTAGTCCCAAGTGTGGTGGTTTTGGGTATGGTACCACCCTTTTCCTTTTCAACTAGTGAAGCGCAACACTTGATTTAAGTAGCCGGATGGTGTGCTAATGTAGGTGTCTGACTGTTTGAAGGAATAATTGAGGGGTGCCCGGTCCGTGCCCACATTTAGGGGTCCAACTTACCATGTTCTGGTAGTAGTAACTATAATAGTCCCTTTGTACTCACTCTATTTTCATTCACTCTGCATTAGACAGAAATAATAACATATACAATAACAAATCAATACCATTAGATTCATTATTGAATAGTTTCACATCACATAGATTTGCTATTGTAAATGTTCATATTTTTTCTATAAATTTGGTCAAATTTTATGAAGTTTGACCTCAGTCAAACCTAATATGCAGAGTAAATAAAAACGGAGGAAGTATCTTACTCCGTGACCAAGATGGAAGTGAAAACGAGACAACTTATTGTTTATTTGAGACGTTTAAGTATAATCATGTGGTGTTGCTTATTTCTCATTCCTCTCCAACCCTCTTCTCCATCGATCATGTCGCCCTCCGATCGAGTCCATCCTCCGGCATGCCTCATTTGAACATTCCGTCGAGTACCATTCACATGTGGGCCTAGACCATGCTTGTATTTCCAATGTTGTAATTTGTCCGACATGCATACAGAAAAATGGTTCGTTTAAAGTTTCACTTTGCCTCCGCTACGTGGCGCTTCCCATATTAGTTTTGACATCCCATTCGGTTCATGCCCCGACACATCTTCACGACATCGTTTGATGTTGAGAGATCAAGTGTGTGTCGTGCAAGGAGATAAAGGTTTGGTGTGTTTCTATGATAGAAATGACCCAGGGGGTCTGTGGGGATCGGAGGGAGTATATTGTACGTTCAAAAGCGAAAGGAACGTACTGTACCCACCCTAGTCCTCTTTCAATCAATCTCCGGACCCCGAGATGAAACCGAGAGAGAACAAGTGGGTGCATGTGTGATACCTAAGGCGGATTCAAAATTTTGAACCGGTGATACTAGCATTATCAAATCATATATAAAGGGTATCCAATGTTTGTTTCGCTTTTGAACGTACAATGTACTCCGTCCGATCCTTTCTAGTTTACATATAAGTTTTTTGTGTAGTCAAAGTGTCTCTACTTTGATCAAACTTACAGAATAAAAGTACCAACATTCAACAACGCCCAATCACTATTGTTAGATTTGTACGTACTCCTAGATTTGTATTCAAACAGAGATGATTTCCAATTTGTTTTCTTGTTCTCGTGCATGCTCTTCCTACTAGGATTTTGCCACGTATATCCAGTCCAATAGTAACCTTTTTAAGCTCCCTGTCCAATAGTACTAGTGGAGTACTGACAACATCTGCAGTAGAGTATGCATTGCTCATAGTACTAGCAGTATACTCCCTCTGTTTTTATTTACTCCGCATAAAACGGAGGGAGTACTAGTAACACTCGGCCGACCTCTCGCTCTTCTACTACCTTCGTCCTGATTTATTAGTCCACTTTGTAATGTGTGCTAATTTTTACCATTGATTTAACTGATGAAATGTTAGTGCATGTTAATAAAATTATATCGTTGGCTTCATATTTGAACATAATTTGTAATGATATAAATTTTTATGACATGCATGAATATTTTGTTAGTTAAAGATTACAATGGAGACCAATATACCGGGACATAGGTAGTAGTTGTAGTAGTATAAATGATGTGGGAAGGGGAGGGGGAGGGACGTCGGTTTGCTCTCAATTGCGGTCGCACAAGCGAGCGAAAACGCAAGATGAAGCGCGTTCCATTTTGTGAGTGACATGGAGGGTCCAGCATGCCGGGGTGCAACGCGAACGCGACAAGAGCAATGTATAGTCAAAACCGATTGACCGGTCGTCACCGGAACCACTATTCACACCAGAACCTTCGCTGATCGGCTTACGCCAGCCACTGCCCCAAAACTACACATCCTCTCTAGCCCATTCCCCCACCTTTCGATCCCGTAGCCCGCATCAAGCGTCCCCTAGTTCGCCAGAAAGCCATGGTGCACCCCAAGATCACGTACTACAAGATGCTAACGCCGGAGCATCGCACAGAAATCGCGGTGGCGGTCGGTGCCACAGACCTCCGTTCCCAAGCTCGCTTTGTGGCGGGCCAGTCCACGAGTTCTATGGAACCAAGCTGCGAGGAGGGGGAAGCCGATCCAATGTTCATGGCAGAGGTCGCGGCGCAGAAGGCCCCTGATGGTATGAGACGATGGACGTCGACTTCGTGCCGGCATCTGGGTCCCTCGTGGTGCGGGCGGACCAGCGGTTCAACCTGGCGATACTAAAGGAGGACCGGGAGGCGGGGGCTCAACTTGACGTGGTGCGCGCGATGCCGCTGCCATCGAGGCCCACCTACAGGAGGAACCGGATGTCGTGGATGTGAACCAAGCGGCGGAGGTTCAATTTGATGCAGAGCGCGCGGATGCCGCTGCCATCGAGGCCCTCCTGCAGGCGGAACCGGACGTCCTAGACTTGAACTGGGCGGCGGAGGCTCAACTCGACGCGGAGTGCGCGGATGCCGCTTCCATCGAGGCCCTCCTGCAGGCGGAACCGGATGTCCTGGACTTGAACCGGGCGGTGTTCGTGTCCGTGCAGAGCACCCGCACGCTCCGTGTGAACGAGTAGCTGGAGGCCGAGGAGAACCACTAAGCAGAGACAAATGTCGGCAGCTACGACTGGTTCCTGCCAGCAGCCAAAGACAACAAGGTCGTCTCGTTCTGCGAATAGTGGTAGTTTTTTTTTACTAGTACAAATGCCCGTGCATGGCAACGGAGAAAAAAATAAGCAAGCTCCATGTGGCATTATGCAACAACTTTTATATCAAATTTTGGCTAACGTGAGAAAGAAGGTTATATTGAGCATATCATTTTGGACCTAAAATCCAGACATGAAGAAGCCACCCTAACGGCATTCGTCAGGATCTAATTCAGCTCCACACTTTCATTTGATGAAAAAGTATTTGTGCATGGAATAGTCTTTCGATCGATTATATTTTTTCTAACTCAAAAAGCACAAAAAAAAATTGTACACAATCACATTTTTTGAAAAGGTGTACTTTTTGTATTTTTTTCCAGGACATTTTTTAGAAATTGTATCAATTTTTTGTGATGAACATTTTATTTGGAAAAGTATATTTCATATTTATGTATTTTTTTGCACTGTTTTTGGGCTTGGCCCCAGCATAAGGACTTGACCGACACACACATTCTTTTTTTGATTGAGACACACACATTCTACACGTACTCTCTCTTCTCCATGTGTTCACCTAAAAGAAAACGAGAATGCTAAATTCCTGCCGACTGTCAGTTTGCAATAGATCCGCACGAATCGCGCGCCGTTGGATCTGAATCCTACGATTGATCGCGTCTTCCGATCTGTTCTTTCTTGCGTCCACTGTTTTCGCTAATCCTGTGATCTCCCACGTCCCCGCTTATCCCGCCCGTGATCTCCACCTCCCACTTATCCCGTTTCTGGTGGTTGCTCGTTTAGATGGAAAAATTGAAAAATAAATAATTTGTGAGTACTAGGACTCGAGCCCACAACTCCTTGAAAGTTTCAGCACGCACATACCAACCCACTAACTAATGTTTTTTGTCTTGGTTTTGTGCATGTTTCTAGTTGAGTTAACTAGTTCGACAAAATGAAATCGTAATTTGCTGGGTTAGGCGAGATTTGCTCCAAATTTAGTGGTTCTTGCCATCTATCCCGAGCATGGTAATATACGTGGCGCTTAGCTGGTAACTTAATTAGCTGAAACATGGTAACTTTTTGAGCCTGCTATTTTTTTGTTGGAAAACACCTTCGGTAACTCATGTGTAAATAACTTGGTATATACATATAGCAGACCTGATAACTTACCGAGCCTAGACGCCATAACTTTCTTGACCCGGGAAAAAAAGTTGTTGAAAAGCATACATCCGGTAATTCATTGAACAACGTGGTAATTGTGACCCCAGATTTTTTTTCCTCTAAACATACTCTCGATAACTCATGTACATAGGAACGCCATGTTAACTTTGGAAAGAATGGAGAAAGAGTTGATGAAATATAACCCCCCCCCCCGCATGTGTTTTCTGTGAATAGCGGTAACTCACACATCACAGACCTGATA
>NC_041391.1:378760300-378776463 GCF_002162155.2 Triticum dicoccoides | reverse complement strand
CCCCGGTTCTAGAAACTTTGTCGATAACTTCGGCGAGGGTGGGGGTGGGGGAGTCATTGAAACATACCACGGTAACTTCTGTGAAAATAACATGATAAATCAAACATGGCGGACCAGATAACTTATGTACCCCCGTCCTGATAACTTGGTCGGCGAGGGCGGGGGTGGGGCAAGTCACTGAAACATGCCACGGTAACTTCTGTGCAAAAAACATGATAACTCATACATGGTAGACCTAATAACTTATGTACCCGATCCTGTTAAATGTGGCGACTGTAGCGAGGGGGAGGGGGGGCAACCCCGGTAATTTCTATGTAAATAACATGGTAACAGACACATACAAAGTTGATAACTCCCATAGAAACGCCACTGTAATTTTTGACCAGATTTATTTGTTGAAAAACATACACCCGATAATTCCTGTGTAAAAAGGATGATAATGTATACATCGCAGACTTGATAATAAATGTCTTACGTTTTAAACACCATGTTATCTTTCATCCAAGGGGGAAAAGTTTTTGAAACATTTTCACCGGTAATTCTCGTGTTAAATTGCCATACTTCCCCATGCCTTAACCTTCTCGTACTGTAGTTACCAGCCTTATCATGGTATAGTTATTATGTTGCTCATACGATAGTTATCATGCTGGTCATGCCAAAGTTACCAAGCCAAACTTTATTTTTTTCTGATATGATAGAAATAAGAAAGGTTTAAATAACATTGTTTGTCTACAATAGACAACAATAAAAGGTGGTTTAGTTGGTTATTAGGCTCAACAGCTATTGCATAGACCTGGGTTCAAATCCTCTTTCAAGCACTTTTATTTTCTTCTCATATTATGCAACAAAAAACCAAAAAAACCATTAGCGATTTATTATTTCCATCTACGGTTTTTGAGAGAAGGAAAAAAATCAGTGGAAACGAGCGTGGGATGATAACGATCACGTAGGCGTGCGGATCTGTCGCTAACGACCAGTCGACTGGTCGTTAGCACAGTCCAAAAGAAAATATTCTCTAAAAAGCTCCCTTCCCGTTCCCCATTCTCCCTTCCTAGTGTTGGACAACAACGCCGCCGCCGCCGCCTCCCATCTTCTCGTCGTTCTCGGAGGACGAGGACAAGAAGAATATCGCCTCCGGTGGCTGCACCGTCGTGCCCTCCACCCGCGCCGCTTATCAATGGGACCTTGCGCGGCTCCCTATTATTTCATCTCCATTCGCACCACCATCGACAGCGCGACTCCTCTCGCGGCTGCAGCGGCGCTCCTGGCCGGTAGAGGAGGAGTGAGAGGCTGCTGCTTCCTCAGCATGGTCCTGCTAGACGAGGACGAAGCCCTATGAGGGGACGGCTCCACTGCTCCGAGCTCCTCCGACCTACTGCTGCCAGCGCCATGGAGGTCCACCCCTCACTCTTGCCCCTCTCCCCTCTCTTTCCATGTGCCGCACTGCAGCAGCGAACCTAGTAATAATCAGCAGGAAAGATTACTGAAATTAATCTGGGCAATAACATGCCATCCTCCCTAACATTTTGGATGCAAAGTTTAACATTAACTGAACTATAGATTTGCATAGCAGAGGGCAAGGAACTGGTGGGAAGGTTCAGTTATGTAACTTTTGGGAAGTACAGTTAGTTATTGCATGATTAAACTACACTTGAGCAGCTGTCCCTAGCAGCAAAGAACAAAATGTAATGATTGCCTTTACTGTTGTACGCTTTTCTAAATAAAATGCAAAGTGTAGAGATGATCTGAAATAAGAGTGCTGCTGTAACATCCCAAATTTACAATTTGGAATGTTATACATTAGATCATCATTTCATATGATATTTTATTGCATTTTGGTTGATCCTAGAAATTCTACGCAACTCAAGGACCCACGAAGAGAGTTGGGGATTTCGTTATTTTCATATTTGAGGTTTCTCAAATTTTGAAAGAGGATCATTTGGTTTTAATTATTTTTCCCTTCGAAAATTTCTTATATGAAAAAATGGAGGGGATAAAATGACTTCTCCAAAATAAAGAAATATTGGAGGAAAAATATTAAAATCAAATAAGAATTTTATTTGGACTTTTATTGCTATTTTATTTGAATTAGGAAAAAAATGCGTTTTTCAAAATTTGACGAGAGGCCCAAATAAATGTTCACATTGTCCGCAATATTATTAGAGGACCATGAAAATTTATTTCAGAATTTTTGGAGTCTGTTTAGTATTTCTTTTATTTGTTTTTCTACGTCAGGATTTAATAAAAAAAGTGAACCACCTTACCGGGCCGTGTCCGACTAGGACACTGTACCCGGCAGGCCCTTTAAAGGCCGCAGCCCGACCCCGCTGCCAGCCCGTCCTGCCACCCCCTTTCCTGAACCCTAGCGCCGTCGCCCCGATCCGCCGCCGCCGATCCGCGCCGCCGCCGCGTCGCCGCACTGACCCGCGACGCCTCCGCCACCCCGCCGCCTCGCCCGCCGCCGCCGAACTCCGCCGGAGGAGCCGCCGCCCACTGACCGTCCCACCGCCGAAGGAGCCACCGCCCGCCGCCGCCGACCTCGTAGGAGGTATAGCCGCCGCCGCCGGTTTTTCCGAGAAAACCGTTCGTTTTTTTAGAAAACCCTAGGTTTATTTTTTAGATCGATTCGTTTTTTCAGTTTATTTAAATAGCGGACGTTCGTTCGTACGTTCGTTTTAAGGAACGTTGTTCGTCCGTTAGCCGAAAACAGCGAACGTTCGTTCGTTAGCCTGTTCGTCGCGTTTTATTTTTCCAGGGTTTTTCCACGTTTATTTTTGATCGCGATTTCTGCCCTAATCTTTGTTTTAGTTTATCTTTTCGTTCGTTTAGCCGATTTAGGTGATTCAAGCACCTAGATCTTAGTCTCAAAGCCCTCTTTCTGTTTAATCAACTTGAACAAGATTTTTGTACTATAAAATTTGAGTTTAGTCCAGATTAGTAAAGGATCTTGTTTCTTTCGTAGTTTGAGTTTCCTTGCACCGTTTGTTTTGATTCTTTTTGCAAACCGGAGTTCTTCAGTTGAACTTTCTGGTTAGATATTTTATTTCAGTTTTACCCGTGTTTCTTGTTGAGTGCTTATGTATGTTATTGTTTGCTTGCGATAGAGTACCCGGAGTGCGAAGCGTGCTACTACGAGTATCTAGGTTTTGCATATCATCAGCAAGGCAAGTAACACTTTGATCATACCTCTTTACTACCCAGTTTTATTGCATTATATCAATCCTCAAACATTGCATGGTTAGGATCTGAATAACATGTGGGTTTGGGAAGTAGATTATGAGGTAGAACCTATTACCCTGTTTATTATCAAACCTTTGGGAGTTACTTCTACGTTATGCTTATATTGCTATGCTATGCTCGTGGATTGGGTGAGTGTATCCATGATAGATGGGAGTATTGTTAATTAATGGTTAACTTAAGGTGGCTACTTAAATACACATCTGGGTGGATTGGTTGAGGCACCCTGGAGTACCCAGTGGTTGTCAGGGCACCAGGAGAATCCAGTGTTGTCCTAGGATAACCCAGAGTACGCGTGTGATCATCCTACGGTTCGCCACCCAGGCTCAAAGGGCTCATAAGATTATTCATGCTAGAAACTTTCGTGTGCAGCCAGAAGCCAAATACGGGCTCTGGCATAGGTGAGTAAGTTGCATGAAGCTCTTGAAGAGGTAGACTAGCAGATGTAGTGGGTTGTAGGTGGTAATGTCTACCCAGAGTAGAGAGTTAATGCTTCAGAAAGACTGTATCTCGAATCACCGATCATGGATGTGTTCGAGTATTGTGGGGAAAAGTGCGCAAACCTCTGCAAAGTGTATAAACTAATCATGGTTAGCCGTGTCCCAGGTTATGGACATCTAGAGTATCTGGTTCTTGGATTATCATGTTGATCTCATCACTCTAAATTAATTTGATTGGGTTAATTGATGTTACTCAATTGCGGTTGAGTTGGAGGAACCTTCTCAATGTTTATCAACCACCATGATAGTTAAATAAAATTTATTCCTTTGTTGTAGGAAAAAATTGGCTTTATGCAAAACTGTAACCATAGAGCTTTCCACCAGCCATATATGCATGTAGTGATAACATCTTTTCTGTTCATTACTCTATGTGTTACATTGCCAGCATATTCCATGTGCTGACCCATTTTGGTCTGCAACATTTCATGGTGTAGACTTTTCAGACGACGAGTACGGTGCCATAGGTCATTGTCGTTCACTCAGCAATGCCGTTGGAGTTGATGGACTCACTTTATCTCCCAAGCCTTCTGCTGTTATCGTTTTTAGATGGCCTTAAGAAATATTATTGTTATAATTTGTCTTTTGAGACATTCGATGTAATAAGTGTCTGATTGAAACTATGTTATAAATCCTCAAGTACTGTGCGTGTCAGCATTACCGATCCAGGGATGACACTGATGCACAGAGACTAGACTGTTTGAGGTCTGGTCGCTACAAGATGGTATCAGAGCACACGCTGACTGTAGGACACGACCACTAAGCTAAATCATATGTCACTCCTCTCTTCTCATTTTTGACTTCTCTCCCTTTTCTACTATATAGGATGGCGGATGTAAGGAACAAGTTTACACAACCGGATGAAGACACCCCTTTCGGACGACACTTGAAGGAAGTTACTAGGTACCTGAACATCGGAATACCAAGCTTCACTAGGACCTACATTGCCACTTTACCAGAAGAGGAGCGCTGGATGACTCGAGTTCAAGTACCAGGAAGGACGTTCATGCCAGTCACTGAGCCCATAGAGTTTTCCTTTCATGCACCAACCTGGAGTCTTAGAAAGAGCATAGCAGCCCACATCACCATGGGACGCATTGGAGAAGTTTACCACAAGGATCTCAAGGATACTATCTACCAGATTTGTGGGCGCCGAGATGAGCAATGGGAGATGATCAACACCAGGAGGGATAGGTCCATTGCAGCTTTCATCCAGGAGTTAAATCAGCACATTCGTCACTAGGAGAACCAGATGTGCACAGGCATGATAGATCTGAAGAAGGCAATGAGCGGGATCACAGAGCTGGAGGAAGAACTCAAGTCTAAACGCGATGGATATGAAGAGGAAATGATGATACTAGTGGAGAAAAATGACGACCTAACAAGGAAGCTAGGAGTATTCATGGGAGACCGCGCGGCAGCAGGAAAAGACGATGATTCCAATGACATTCGCTGGGAGGACTACATCATCATCGACAACACCGACTCAGACCCCGTAGCGATGATGACTATGTTGATGAAGCTGGAGCAGATATTATGGAGTCTTCCACCGATTAAAAACTTCTAGTCAACCACCATATCAGTAGTAGTATTCCCCCATGTATATAGTATAGTCTGAGCACTTTTGTAACGATAGTTAGACCGCTTGTATGCCCTTGTTTGAATTGATTGAAGTGATATGTTTGTGTTTGTCTCATGTGCATATGGGTAGTGTTTTCCCTGTAGACCTCATTCTATTCTATCTTCTCACCTTTTCTATACCCATCAAATGCCTCCGAGACATGACAATGGATTTGCTTTCCCACCGGAGCTCACTCAGTTGATCCAGCAGCAGAATACCCTGATGCAGCCACTAGTCCAAAATCAGAACTAGGGGAACAACAACAACAACCCACCACCACCACCTGTTGATCACTTAGCCCGTTTTCTAAGGCTGAATCCGCCGGTGTTCTCCAGTAGCCCCGAGCCGATTGTTGCAGATGATTGGCTCCGCAAGATTGGAAGGGAGCTGACCACTGTAGGATGCACAGACACGAAAAGAGTGCGTTTTACCGCACATCAGCTTGATGGACGCGCAGCATCATGGTGGGAGAATTTCACAGCCACTTACCCCATCGACACTGTCACATGGGACCAGTTCCAGCAGGCTTTTCGCACTGCCCATGTTTCAGCAGGAGCTATGGCCATGGAGAAGTGCGAGTTTCACAACTTGCGCCAAGGAGGACGCATAGTGGGCCAGTATGTCGATGATTTTAGTAAGTTAGAACGTTATGCCACGGATGCCGTCGCTACAGATGCCACTAAGCAGGAGAAGTTCCTTGAAGGACTGGATGGTGAGCTGAGCATGCAGTTGATGGTGGCAACCTTCAACAACTTCCAGGAGTTGGTAGATAGAGCTCTCATGATTGAAGGGAAGCAGCAGCAGATTGAGAACCACAAGAGGAAGTATGGACAAGGGAAGTACAATTCAGGAGCTCAGTAGAGGCCCCGTTTTACCCCGAACTCGGGAGGACACATTCACCATAACCATGAAGGCCATAATTCCAATGGAGGGAATTCGCATAACCATAGTGGACCCAAGAATGGGAATGGGAATGGAGGAAGCAACAGCCAGAACCGTTCCAACCCAGCAACGCCCGCCAAGAAGGATCTAAGTCACATTACTTGTTTCAAGTGCGGGAAGAATGGACATTACGCCACAAAGTGTTCAGAAGCAAAGAATGGAAATGACAATGGAAGCTCTGCGAAGAAGCCCAACCCTTTCAACAGGGGACAAGTGAACCACGTTAGCGTGGAGGAGGTTGAAGCACAACCCGATGCAGTTATAGGTAAGTTTTTGGTTATGTCATTTACTGCAATCGTTCTTTTTGATACTAGTACATCACATTCATACATATCAAGGGGATTTGTGGATAAGTATAACCTGCCAACCCAAGCCCTTAGGTCACCCATGTTAGTAACCTCGCCAGGAGTAGAGTATATGGCTAGCCTATGGTGTGTTCGGTTACCATTAAGGATTGGTAACTACGTGTTTCCCTCACACCTAATAGTATTGGAATCGCAAGGACTGGATGTAATATTAGGCATGGATTGGTTATCGAAGTATGCAGAGAACATTGACGGCGCCAGTAAGTCAATTTTGCTCACTACCCTAGAAGGAAGAAGGATTAAGTATGTATCCCGGCATGTGCCGAAGAGGACTCAAGTGAATTCCTTGTCAGGAGTTGTACAGGAGGAAGTACCAGTGGTGAAGGATTTCCCTTACGTATTTCCAGAAGAGTTGCCAGGCATGCCACCGGATAGAGACATTGAGGTTTTGATTGAGCTTTTGCCAGGCACAGGGCCAATATCTAAGAGACCGTATCGGATGCCCAGAAAGGATTTGGAAAAAATTAAGAAGCGGATTAAGGAGTTACTCGATAAAGGCTATATTCGCCCAAGTTCGTCACCTTGGGGATCACCAGTACTTCTAGTGGAAAAGAAGGACGGATCATTGAGGATGGTTGTTGATTATCGCGGATTGAATGAAGTGACGATCAAGAACAAGTACCCACTGCCGATGATCATTGATTTGTTTGATCAATTGCAAAGAGCTAAAGTATTTTCCAAGATTGATCTGTGATCAGGATACTATCAACTGAAGATTCGAGAGCAGGATATACCTAAGACAGCTTTTACCACAATGTACGGGCTATATGAGTATACCGTTATGTCATTTGGTCTGACTAACGCGCCTGCCTATTTCATGAACAAGGTGTTTATGTAGTTTTTGGATAAGTTCGTCATGGTGTTCATTGATGATATATTGGTCTACTCGAAGAATGAAGAGGAGCATAAGGAGAATTTGCGTTTGGTGCTTGGGAAGCTCAGAGAACATCAGTTATATGCCAATTTCAGCAAGTGTGAGTTTTGGTTGAAGGAAGTTGGATTCCTCAGACATGTTATATCCGGAGAAGGAATAGCAGTAGACGCTACCAAGGTTGTCACTGTGACTAAATGGGAAGCACCCACGTCGGTTGGAGAGATCCGAAGTTTTCTTGCACTCGGAGGATACTACAAAAGGTTCATTGAGAATTTCTCTAAGATTGCAAAACCCATGACGGAGTTGTTGAAGAAGGACACCAAGTTCAAATGGACCAAGGAATGTGAGACCAGTTTTCAGGAGTTGAAGAAACATTTGGTTACAGCCCCAGTGTTGATTCTTCCAGATCAATGCACGGATTATCAAGTGTATTGCGACACTTCTTGTCGAGGACTTGGAGCAGTGCTGATGCAGGAGGGAAGAGTTGTTTCATATGCCTCACGACAGCTTAAACCTCATGAGTTAAATTATGCAACACACGATTTGGAGTTAGCAGCCGTAGTACATGCGTTGAAGACATGGAGACACTTTCTCATCGGAAACCATTGTGAGGTGTACACGGATCACAAGAGTTTGAAGTATATCTTCACACAGAAGGAGTTGAATCTTAGGCAGAGGAGATGGTTGGAGCTCATCAAAGATTATGATATGAAGTTACACTATTATCCCAGAAAGGCTAATGTAGGAGCCGATGCATTGATTCGCAAGAGTCATGTCAATATACTCATGACCGGAGGACTACCCAGGGAGTTAGCAGAGGATCTTCGCGAGCTATGTTTGGAAATAGTTCCGAGAGGCTATGTAGCAGCATTGGAAATACAGTCTACCTTGATGGATAAGATCAGGGAAGCTCAGAAGACTGACAAAGAGATTGCCGAGATAAAGGAAAGGATGAGCAAAGGAAAGGCTAAAGGATTTTGTGAGGATGAGCACGATACCTTATCGTCTGAGAATCGCGTATATGTGCCTAATGACCCGGAGATCAGGAAGTTGATTCTGCAGGAGGCCCATGATTCACCGTATTCGATTCACCGAGGAAATACCAAGATGTATCTGGATTTGAAGGACAGTTTTTGGTGGACCAGAATTAAGAAAGATATTGCTGAGTATGTAGCAGTATGTGATGTATGTCAGAGAGTGAAGGCAGAGCATCAGAAGCCAACATGATTGTTATAGCCATTGCCGATACCCGAATGGAAGTGGGATAAGCTAGGCATGGATTTTATCACGGTATTACCCAGGACTCGTTTAGGCTATGACTCGATATGGGTTGTAGTCGATCGGTTGAAGAAGGTAGCTCATTTCATCCCAGTGAAGACCACTTACACCAGTGCTATGTTGGCAAAGATATACATGACCAGGATCGTATGTCTGCATGGAGTTCCGAGGACCATTGTATCAGATAGAGGAACCCGTTTACCTCAAAGTTCTGGAATCAGTTGCATGAGACTTTGGGTACCAGGCTAGAGTTTAGTACGACATTTCATCCACAGACAGATGGACAGACCGAGAGAGTCAATCAGATTCTGGAGGACATGTTGAGAGCTTGTGCGCTAGATTATGGATCTAGTTGGGACGACAATTTGCCATATGCAGAGTTCTCTTACAATAACAGTTATCAAGCCAGTTTGAAGATGGCCCTTTCGAAGCTTTGTACGTAAGGAGGTCCAGGACACCGTTGTTATGGCATGAAGTTGGAGACTGTCAGTTGTTTGGACTAGATTTGATTAAGGAGTCTAAAAAGAAGGTTAAACTGATTCGCGATAGACTCAAGGTAGCCCTATCCAGGCAGAAGAGCTATGCGGATTCTAAACGAAAGGAGACAGTTTACGAAATCAGAGACAGAGTGTATCTTCGTGTGTCACCACTTCGAGGAGTTAAGCCTTTTGGAGTTAAGGGAAAGTGAGCACCAAGTTTTGTGGGACCATACAAAGTTTTGGAACGTATGGGAGAAGTTTCTTACAAGATGGAATTGCTAGAAGGATTGTCAGGAGTTCACGATGTGTTTCACGTTTCCTAGTTGAAGAAGTGCCACGCAGAGATGGCCGATATTCCTCTGAGAGATACCGTGCCACTGGAAGTGATTCAATTGGATTGCGATTTAACCTACGAGGAGAAACCAGTGAGAATTCTCGAGTTTTCTAGTCGAGTCACATGCAGCAAGGTTATCAAGTTCTGCAAAGTTCAGTGGAGCCACCATACCGAGGATGAAGCCACCTGGGAATGAGAGGAAGACCTACGGAAGGACCACCCGCACCTATTTTCTAGCCAACCCGAATCTCGAGGGCGAGATTCATATTAAGGGGGGTAGGTTTGTAACATCCCAAATTTCCAATTTGGAATGTTATACGTTAGATCATCATTGCATATCATATTTTATTGCATTTTGGTTGATCCTAAAAATTCTATGCAACTCAAGGACCCACGGAGAGAGTTGGGGATTTCGTTATTTTCATATTTGAGTTTTCTCAAATTTTGAAAGAGGATCATTTGGTTTTAATTATTTTTCCCTTCGAATATTTCTTATATGAAAATAAAAGAGAGGGGATAAAATGACTTCTCCAAAATAAAGAAATATTGGAGGAAAAATATTAAAATCAAATAAGAATTTTATTTGGACTTTTATGACTATTTTATTTGAATTAGGAAAAAAATGTGTTTTTCAAAATTTTATTAGTGGCCCAAATAAATGTTCACTTTGTCCGCAATATTATTAGAGGACTATGAAAATTTATTTCAGGATTTTTGCAGTCTGTTTAGTATTTCTTTTATTTGTTTTTCTACGTCAGGATTTATTTAAAAAAAGTGAACCGCCTTACCGGGCCGTGTCCGACTAGGACACTGTACCCGGCCGGCCCTTTAAAGGCTGCGGCCCGACCTCGCCACCAGCCCGTCCCGCCACCCCGCCCGAACCCTAGCTCCATCGCCCAATCCGCCGCCGCCGCCGCCGACCATCGCCGGAGGAGTCTCCGCCTCCACCGACCGCCCCGCTGCCGGAGGAGCCGCCGCCAACCGCCACCGACCTCGCCGGAGGTATAGCCGCCGTCGCCACCGGTTTTTCCAAGAAAACTGTTTTTGTTTTAGAAAGCCGTAGGTTTATTTTTTTAGATCGGTTCTGTTTTTCGGTTTAGTTAAATAGCGGACGTTCGTTTTACCGAATGCTATTCGTCCGTTAGCCGCAAATAGCGAACGTTCGTTCGTTAGCCTGTTTGTCGCATTTTATTTTTCCAGGGTTTTTCCGCGATTATTTTCGATCATGATTTCTGCCCTAATCTTTGTTTTAGTTTATCTTTTCACTCGTTTAACCGATTCAGGTGATTCAAGAACCTATATCTTTGTCTCGAAGACCTCTTTCTGTTTAACCAACTTGAACAAGATTTTGGTACTGTAAAATTTGAGTTTAGTCCAGATTAGTAAATGGATCTTGTTTCTTTTGTAGTTTGAGTTTCGTTGCTCCGTTTGTTTTGATTCTTTTTGCAAACCGGAGTTCTTTAGTTGAAATTTCTGGTTAGATCTTTTATTTGAGTTTTACCCGTGCTTCTTGTTGAGTGCTTATGTATGTTATCGTTTGCTTCCGATAGAGTACCCAAAGTGCGAAGGGTGCTACTACGAGTCTCTAGGTTTTGCAGATCATTAGCAAGGCAAGTAACACTTTGATCATACCTCTTTACTACCCAGTTTTATTGCATTAGATCAATCCTCAAACATTGCATGGTTAGAATCTGAATAACATGTGGGTTTGGGAAGTAGATGATGAGGTAGAACCTATTGCCCTGTTTATTATCAAACCTTTGGGAGTTAGTTCTACGTTATGCTTATATTGCTATGCTATGCTCGTAGACGTGGATTGGGTGAGTGTATCCATGACAGATGGGAGTATTGTTAATTAATGGTTAACTTAAGGTGGCTACTTAAATACACATCTGGGTGGATTGGTTGAGGCACCCTGGAGTACCCAGTGATTTTCAGGGCACCTGGAGAATCCAGCATTGTTCTATGATGTCCCGGAGTACCCGTGTGATCATCCTATGGTTCGCCACCCAGGCTCAAAGGCATCATAAGATTATTCATGCTAGAAACTTCCGTGTGCAACCACAAGCCAATATGAGCTCTGGCATAGTTGAGTAAGTTGCGTGAAGCTCTTGAAGAGGTATACTAGCAGATGTAGGGGTTGTAGGTGGTACTGTCCACCCAAAGTAGAGAGTTAATGCTTCAGAAAGACTGTGTATCGAATCTCCGATCATGGATGTGTTCGAGTCTTGTGGGGAAAAGTGCGCAAACCTTTGCAGAGTGTATAAACTAATCATGGTTAGCCGTGTCCCCGGTTATGGACATCTTGAGTATCTGGTTCTTGGATTATCATGTTGATCTCATCACTCTAAATTAATTTGATTGGGTTAATTAATGTTACTTAATTCGTATTGAGTTGGAGGAACCTTCTCAATGTTTATCAACCACCATGATAGTTAAATAAAATTTATTCCTTTGTTGTAGGAAAAAATTGGCTTTATGCAAAACTGTAACCATAGAGCTTTCCACCAGCCATATATGCATGTAGTGATAGCATCTTTTCTGTTCATTACTCTATGTGTTACATTGCCAGTGTATTCCATGTGCTGACCCGTTTCGGGCTGCAACATTTCATGTTGGAGACTTTCAGACGATGAGTAAGGTGCCACAAGTCGTTGTCGTTCACTCAGCTATGCTGTTGGAGTTGATGGACTCACTTTATCTTCCAAGCCTTCCGCTGTATCGTTTTTAGATTGCCTTAAGCCATTATTGTATTAAGTTCTCTTTTGAGACATTCGATGTAATAAGTGTGTGATTGAAACTCTGTTATAAATCCTCAAGTACTGTGCGTGTCAGCATTACCGATCCAGGGATGACACTGATGTACAGAGACTAGACTGTTTGAGGTCTGGTCGCTACAGCTGCTGTTTGTATCGCTACAGAAACGAAGGCCACTGGTCAGAGCGTTTATCGTAGGGAGAATGAAACCTGAGGAGATTGTTGTAGCAATATTTCTCTACCAGATTGTGACACCCCCGATTCAATCGTACACTAATCATGCACGCAAACGTGTACGATCAAGATCAGGGACTCACGGGAAGATATCACAACACAACTCTAAAACATAAATAAGTCATACAAGCATCATAATACAAGCCAGGGGCCTCGAGGGCTCGAATACAAGTGCTCGATCATAGACGAGTCAGCGGAAGCAACAATATCTGAGTACAGACATAAGTTAAACAAGTTTGCCTTAAGAAGGCTAGCACAAACTGGGATACAGATCGAAAGAGGCGCAGGCCTCCTGCCTGGGATCCTCCTAAACTACTCTTGGTCATCGTCAGCGGGCTACACGTAGTAGTAGGCACCTCCGGTGTAGTAGGAGTCATCGTCGACGGTGGCGTCTGGCTCCTGGACTCCAGCATCTGGTTGCGGCAACCAGAAAGAAAGGAAATGGGAAAAAGGGGGGAGAAAGCAACCGTGAGTACTCATCCAAAGTACTCGCAAGCAAGGAACTACACTACATATGCATGGGTATATGCGTAAGGAGGCCATATCAGTGGACTGAACTGCAGAATGCCAGAATAAGAGGGGGATAGCTAGTCCTATCGAAGACTACGCTTCTGGCAGCCTCCGTCTTGCAGCATGTAGAAGAGAGTAGATTGAAGTCCTCCAAGTAGCATCTCCAAGTAGCATCGCATAGCATAATCCTACCCGGCGATCCTCTCCTCGTCGCCCTGTTAGGGAGTGATCACCGGGTTGTATCTGGCACTTGAAAGGGTGTGTTTTATTAAGTATCCAGTTCTAGTTGTCATAAGGTCAAGGTACAACTCCAAGTCATCCTGTTACCGAAGATCACGGCTATTCGAATAGATTAACTTCCCTGCAGGGGTGCACCACATAACCCAACACGCTTTCCTGGGTCATGCCCGGCCGCGGAAGATCAACACGTCGCAGCCCCACCTAGGCACAACAGAGAGGCCAGCACGCCGGTCTAAACCTAAGCGCACAGGGGTCTGGGCCCATTGCCCATAGCACACCTGCACATTGCGAGGGCGGCCGAAATCAGAACTAGCCCCCTTAATAAAAGAGCAGGCTTACGTTCCAATCCGGCACGCGCCGCTCAGTCGCTGGCGTCATGAAGGCTTCGGCTGATACCACAACGCCGGGATACCCATAACTACTCCCGCGTAGATGGCTAGTGCGTATAGACCAAATGGCCAGACTCAGATCAAATACCAAGATCTCGTTAAGCATGTTAAGTATCCGCGAACGCTGAACAGGGCCAGGCCCACCTGTCTCCTAGGTGGTCTCAACCTGCCCTGTCGCTCCGCCACAAAGTAACAGTCGGGGGCCGTCGGGAACCCAGGCCCACCTCTACCGGGATGGAGCCACCTGTCCTTTCAGCCCACTCATCAGAATCACTTGCGGGTACTCATCGAGCTGACCCGACTTTAGTCACCATCTGTAGAGTATGTATGTTTGTATAGTATATACCCGTGATCACCTCCCGAGTGATCACGGCCCAATAGTATAGCAAGGCAGACTGACAAGAATGTAGGGCCAATGATGATAAACTAGCATCCTATACTAAGTATTTAGGATTGCAGGTAAGGTATCAACAGGTGTAGCAACAATGTCAGGCTATGCATCAGAATAGGATTAACGGAAAGCAGTAACATGCTACACTACTCTAATGCAAGCAGTATAGAGGAGAATAGGCGATATCTGGTGATCAAGGGGGGGGGGGCTTGCCTGGTTGCCCTGGCAAGGAGGGGTCGTCGGTGACGTAGTCGACCACAGGGGCATCAGCGTCTTCATGGGGTCCACCGGAGAGAAGAGGGGGGAGAAACAGTAAATACATAGCAAACAAGTGCATAATAGGACAACAAGCAAAGCTAGACGTGTTCTAACGCAGTGCTACACATTATCGGCGAAGGGGGATAACATCCGGAAATGTTTCCCCAGGTTTAGCATTTTCGGACAGACGAACCGGAGGGGAAAAGTTCCAGGTTCGCTATGCTAGGAGTGTGTGGCGGACGAACGGAGGGTGTAACCGGATTCGTCTCGTCGTTCTGAGCAACTTTCATGTTGAAAATATTTTAACCCGAGTTACGGATTAAAAGATATGATTTTCTAAAGATTTTATTAATTTCTAGGATTTAATTAATTATTTAATTAATTCGAAAATGATTTAATTACATCAGCGTGTTAAGCGTGTTAAGTATCCGCGAATGCCGAACAGGGCCAGGCCCACCTGTCTCCTAGGTGGTCTCAACCTGCCCTGTCGCTCCGCCACAAAGTAACAGTCGGGGGCCGTCGGGAACCCAGGCCCACCTCTACCGGGATGGAGCCACCTATCCTTTCAGCCCCCTCATCAGAATCACTTGTGGGTACTCATCAAGGTGACCCGACTTTAGTCACCATCTGTAGAGTATGTATGTATGTATAGTATATACCCGTGATCACCTCCCGAGTGATCACGACCCAATAGTATAGCAAGGCAGACTGACAAGAATGTAGAGCCAATGATGATAAACTAGCATCCTATACTAAGTATTTAGGATTGCACGTAAGGTATCAACAGATGTAGCAACAATGTCAGGCTATGCATCAGAATAGGATTAACGGAAAGCAGTAACATGCTACACTACTCTAATGCAAGCAGTATAGAGGAGAATAGGCGATATCTTGTGATCAAGAGGGGGCTTGCCTGGTTGCCATGGCAAGGAGGGGTCGTCGGTGACGTAGTCGACCACAGGGGCATCAGCATCGTCATGGGGTGCACCGGAGAGAAGAGGGGGGAGAAACAGTAAATACATAGCAAACAAGTGCATAACAGGACAACAAGCAAAGCTAGATGTGTTCTAACGCGGTGCTACACGTTATCGGCGAAGGGGGATGACATCCGGAAATGTTTCCCCAGGTTTAGCATTTTCGGACAGACGAACCGGAGGGGAAAAGTTCCAGGTTCGCTATGCTAGGAGTGTGTGGTGGACGAACGGAGGGTGTAACCGGATTCGTCTCGTTGTTCTGAGCAACTTTCATGCTGAAAATATTTTAATCCGAGTTACGGATTAAAAGATATGATTTTCTAAAGATTTTATTAATTTCTGGGATTTAATTAATTATTTAATTAATTCGAAAATGATTTATTGACATCAGCATGATGTCATGCTAACATCGGCAGTCAACAGAGTTGACTGGTCAACCTGACCAGTGGGTCCCACTGGTCAGGGACACATGTTAATTATCCAAATTTAATTTATTCTAATCAGAATTAATTAAGGGTGGGCCCCACTGTCATACTAATTAACTAACCGGTTAAATAGACAACTAATGTTTAATTAGTCTAGTTAGTTGTTTAGTTTAATTAAACACAATTAATTAAGTTAATTATTTCTCTAATTATTTAATTTTTTATTTTTATTTTTATTTTTATTTTTCTAAATACATTCAGGGGTGGAGGGCCCTTGTCATTGGCCTAGGGGGCCTAGTGGGTTTGCGTGCGCTGCGGTTGTCGTGGGTGCGGCCGCTGGGCATCGGCGCCCGACTGG
>NC_041391.1:378751092-378759893 GCF_002162155.2 Triticum dicoccoides | reverse complement strand
CACGGGCGTGGCGAGGCCGCCGGCGCCCACGACGCCGGCCAAGGGAACGGAGGGCGGCGCCACGGAAGGCGGAGACGGGCATTCAGCGCGGCAAGGCCGCGCGCGATAGGAGGAGAGCGGGGCGGTCAGAGCGCCGGAGTTGGCCGCGGACATGGCGACGTCAATGGTGTAGGGGGGTTGCAGGAGCGGGGCAAGGTGAACGGCGGCAAGCACGGAGGAGTCGGCGACGGGTGGAGCCAGCGGAGGGCGTCGCGCGCGTGGCAGACGAGCGGGGCAGCCAGAGCATGCGGGAGCGCGCCCATGGGCGCGGGCGGATGGGTGAGCACGAGCTCTAGTGAGCTCGGCCACGGCGACGTACGGCGTCAACGGCGACGGATCCATGCGAAGGAGGAGGGGGATCGACGGAGGGGCTCACCAGCCCTGTAGTGGTGCAAACACGTGCTCGGGGAGGGCCGTAGTCGCGGAGAGAGGCGGGGACGGCGCTGTCCGGTGAGGGAGAGGACGGGGCGGACGTCGGGGAGCTCCGCGCGGCGGTGGCGTCGGGGTCGTGGCGGTGAGGTGACGGTGACGAGGCTCGGCGCGTCGAGCCCGTGAGCCACAGTGCCAGCGGGGCGGCGCTGGGAACTGGTGCCGGTGTCGGGGAGCGCGGGGTCCAAGCGGCTGCGAGGTTGATTCGATCGGCGCCAGGGGCGCCCGATCTGGATCGAGGGGGGAGGGGGAAGAGCGAGGGGATCGTGGGGGCGGGAAGTGGGGGCGAGTGGGGATGGAACCGGCTAGGGTTCGGCTCGGGGTGGGTAAGGGGAGTGGGGGGTGGCCGGTTGGGTCCAGTTGGGCTGGCCAGCTGGGCCGTTTGGCCAAATTTGGCCGGGGGGTATGTGATTTTGTTTTGCCCTTTTCTTTTTATTTATTTTCTGTTTATTTTAGTTGCACTTTATTTTTTTTTGGTTTAGTAAAATATGAAAATAGCCCCAAAAATAGTGTGTCAAAATAATCCACTATTCTAAGAAGTTTTACCTCAGAATAAAAATAGTTTAGTATTTGGTAAAATATATTAGGAGTATAACTAATTGTTTTGATGTTGTTTTTTTCACCTTATAGTATTTAAACATTTTATAAAGGTGTGGCTTCTCCACCATAATTACCTATACAATATTTGGTTCACTCTAAACATTTTAGTTTTAAAATTTGAAAACTTTTATTTATTTATTTTTGATTGATTTTGAATTTGATTTCGAATCAGTTTCGATCTAACGCGAGGTTAGCAACAGTAACCGAGGTGATGTGGCATCGTTAACGCGGGATTACTGTAGCCTAATTATCCGGGCGTCATAATTCTCCTCCACTACAAGAAATCTCGTCCCGAGATTTAAGAGAGGTGTAAGGGGGAAAGTTTTGGTTACGATATTCTAGCGAGTGTTCCAGTCTTGGTTGCTCTTCTCAAAGAGGTCGATCCATTACATTGACGTCTTCATTTCTTTGCTTCAGGTCATCATGATGAATTGGGCATCCTTTCTTCGGGAACTCCATCGTTCGTACGTACAAGGGGTAACTTCATAAAAACGGACCGCTACAATGTTGCTTATCTGGTAGATAACAGCAGGATAGGTGGCGGAAGTAACTCTCGAATTGAAACTTAAGAAATCATCGAGAGCAAAGTAAGAAGGTGCAAAATGGAAGTTTCGAGCGGGCAGGCTATAGTTTGATGCCTGAAATAGGGCATGAAAGGGGTTCAAAGCAACAGGAACAGGTATCGTGTTTGATACCCGAATTGATGATCTCTTAGAAGTGGCTCATGAATTTACATATGAGGCCACACGCGAGGAACAACCTTGGGAACAGGGGGTGCAGGAGAGTCAGGTTTCGATCCTGTGGAACTGTGGGTTATGGGCCCACCATGTGGTTCAAAAGTAGGAAGGACGGAGACGTCTTGCGTGATCATGCAAGAAAGGCATGTCAGAGGATAGCATGTCGGTTATGTCGGCAACAATGTCGGTACCAAGGGCGAGGGATGAAGAGAACCATTTTCCTGCTCGTTGAACGAGGCGGACCAATAGGCAAAGTTCTCGTCCATCGGTGGTTACCGGAATGCTATCAACAAAAGAAACAGGGTCTTACTGACACGGTTGTACAATGAGATGCTTACCTAAGCAGGGGGGGTATCACTGCTCAGTTAAGTTAGATTACAAGAAAGGTTAAACAAAACAATGGAAAGGAAAATGTGTTTAAACACATATTTCAGGGGTATATCCTTCCCAAGGACAAGCAGAGCATGATAACCATGATAGGATAATAAGTAGAAAATCCGTTAGGGAAGGGGAGAGAAATTTCATGACATTACCCATACAACGATGTTTGGATAATTTGAGTAAGAAAATTTAGCATTGTGCTTCAAGTGTTCTTATTGATGATAGGAGTACCACATACATGCTTCGTGATAGCATTGACATGGTCTCTAAGCAAAGTTTGGACTTTGGACACACAAGGCATCCATCATGAACAACTCATAGAATAAGTCCTATGATTTCCTCATGAAAGAATGGTTAACCTTGCTAAAAAGAAATTATAGCAGTAGGGCCTCCGGCCAGGTGTGCTGGACATGCCATCACCTTACCGGGTCATAAAAGACCAATGTTATAACTCTTGGAAATGTCCCAGCCAGCATATCTGACCGAGGTTCAGATCCGATTGGTGTCAGGATACCTCTGACTTAGGAGGCCAGAGAAGAAAAGGTGCAACACAAATGACGAGATGACATTGTAAGATTCTCGGGAAATTTACTACGAAAGCGAATTCTGAAACAAAAGCTCATCATTAAACCAATGAAGGGATAAGGAGGTAGCAGATGAACTCAGCGACAATTCATCGAGACTTCCAAAAGATGGTTTCCACAATTAAGTGAACAAGGAGATAACATTAGTCAGATAAAATGGTATAATGATGTATGCTCGAGGGAAACATACACAATTAAACATTGGTTGAAAGGTGCACCCGAAATATGGGCTGGGTTGCACAACCAACATCCGAATGGTGATTCAATAATCGATAGTCTAAGAATGAACAGCCGACAATTAACTTCAAAGCAATAGGGTTGCTAGAAGTTTTGGAATTACACATCACAGTCCATTTGTCGGTGGTTAGAAATAACACGGTGACCAGGAAAAGAATGGTGATGGTGATAAGTATCACTTGTATCAAGAATTCTCCAGAGGTGGTGAAATTCTCACAACATTGCGGACATAAGAGATGCTAATGTCCAAGGTAAAGAAGAACAATTATTGGTTAGTAAGGAACTCAAGGTATAACACAGAACACGAACAAGTTTATGTTGCACGAAAGGCAATAAAGTGGTCGATGATAACACAATTCATCGAGAGCAAGGGTGGTATTTCTCATCAAGAATTCGATAGATATCTTGGAAGAGCATCAGAATGTTGATGATTATCATGATAAATTTTGTCAAGAGGTTTCATGGAGATGTAATCGGTCGGCGATGACATCAAGTCAAAGGAATGATGGAGCGAAATGTTCTTGGGACCATGAGTATGACACAAACTCAAATTCAAGCTTGTCGTTCAAAGTGGAACGATAAGACGAGCAAATCGGCATAACCTTAGCTCATCATCAAAAGTTGCACTCCGGAATTAAGGGCCCGGTAGCACAGTTAAAATTAGCACGATAATGATGTAGCCGATTAGGCTAGGAATGACTTGAAGGATTATTAAACTCATAAGTAATGAAAATTACTTAGAGTTAAATGAATCGGATTACAGACTTGATTCACTTAACGGTGTTCTCGAGTGTTTAATAACTCAGGCCCGTGAAAAACTGGAACCAGTGAGAATGTAGCACTTGATGGAGGACTCATAAGAAGTTATGTAGTTCCATGATAATCTCGAGATACCAGGGGGTAATACTCGATGACAGATCAAAGTAGAGGTTGGACTGGGGCATTGATCCGCAAAAGACAAATGTTTAAACTTGCCCGAGAAATGGGAACAAAGAAGAACAATATGGTCGAAACCATAACTACAAGGGGTAAAATTTAATAACACCGAAAGAATTACTCGAATGAGTAAATATTTGGCAAGAAGCTTCCATGATAAGTTCCACATCGGGTCCATGGGCATGAACGCAGAGTTCAAGGTCGACTCCCACTTCTCCAATGCATACCCTTTCATTCACTTCTCGCTTTTGATGAAGTTGTAGTGTTGAAATATTATCTGGCAAAACACCAGAAGAGTATGACTCATGAAAACTCTCGGGTGCATACGGTTAGGGAAGGCATAGGTTGAACCCATAGGGGCATCTTAGGAACATATACCACAAACATCTGGAGTAATTATCACCAGCTCAAAAGTAGAGCATGGTTGACAAAGCAGAGGATACAATTTACCAAAGGCATTATATACCCGTGGAAAAGCTCACAAGGTTATTGAATATGAAGGACGATGTCGGATGAAATCCAACAATGGATCGGGCGATCCACAACGGAGTTGATGTGAGTATCGGTATTCCAGAAAGAATGCACGGGCATCATATTATAGAACATAGAAATAATTCGATGCTTAGTTAACAAAGGAATTATGATTTCCAAAACAAATGATCAGAAGCAGATGCTCTGATCAAGGATGGATAAGTTGGATAGACCAGAGGTACAATTGACGACAAATAGTTTGGTCGAGAACCAGCTCATGTTCAAAATGACGTCTGAGCCGAAAATAATTTAGAAGGGTTGATAGATGATTGTGTGCATTCGCACACATGTTGAATCAACAGGATCAAAATGACGGTGTCTAAGGATACTAACGAATATTGCCAGACATATGGAAAGCATCCATAATGCAAGCAGACAAGTATTGCAGAGCAATAAGCTACTGAGGAATTTTGGAGGATCGAATAGTATTTCAAAGACCATTGTGAAACACATGAACAACTGGGGATGATTGGATACTCGATAAGGGCGAGAAATTATCCATAGGGGTATTCAGGTGGAAAAGAACTGCAAGGCAGTAGGCACAAAATATTCTCGGATCAACAGAGAGAATTTCAGGGTATCTTCCAATGACAAGATCAACTGGGAACAAAAGTAAGAACGACAGATGTATGTATTCATCCATAGGGACATTTTGGTGGTAGGGAATTGCAAAAGCAACGGACACAAATTCTCGGGTTACAACGGAGAGTATCTTCAGGGTCTTCACGTGCAACAGACGATCATCAATAATAAGGGGCTCTCCGGGTGAAAGTGATAACGAGATCCTAATGTTAGATTTAGCAAAATTCATTTAACCCGAATAGAAGAGAGATCAGAGTCCCAGAGTATAGACAAGGAGTAAAAGATCCTAATACCACCCAATGGCGACGTGGGCCCATGGGCCGCACAGCCATGTCAGTAAAAGTTTTGTAAAGTCTAGACTCGACTTCGGCCAAGGAGTTGGAAGGGGGATTCCTACAGGAAGTCGGCTCTGATACCAACTTGTGACACCCCTGATTCAATCGTACACTAATCATGCACGCAAACGTGTACGATCAAGATCAGGGACTCACGGTAAGATATCACAACACAACTCTAAAACATAAATAAGTCATACAAGCATCATAATACAAGCTAGGGGCCTCGAGGGCTCGAATACAAGTGATCGATCATAGACGAGTCAGCGGAAGCAACAATATCTGAGTACAGACATAAGTTAAACAAGTTTGCCTTAAGAAGGCTAGCACAAACTGGGATACAGATCAAAAGAGGCGCAGGCCTCCTGCCTGGGATCCTCCTAAACTACTCCTGGTCATCGTCAGCGGGCTGCACGTAGTAGTAGGCACCTCCGGTGTAGTAGGAGTCGTCGTCGACGGTGGCGTCTGGCTCCTGGACTCCAGCATCTGGTTGCGTCAACCAGAAAGAAAGGAAAGGGGAAAAAGGGGGGGAAGCAACCGTGAGTACTCATCCAAAGTACTCGCAAGCAAGGAACTACACTACATATGCATGGGTATATGTGTAAGGAGGCCATATCAGTGGACTGAACTGCAGAATGCCAGAATAAGAGGGGGATAGCTAGTCCTATCAAAGACTACGCTTCTGGCAGCCTCCGTCTTGCAGCATGTAGAAGAGAGTAGATTGAAGTCCTCCAAGTAGCATCTCCAAGTAGCATCGCATAGCATAATCCTACCCGGCGATCCTCTCCTCGTCGCCCTGTTAGAGAGCGATCACCGGGTTGTATCTGGCACTTGAAAGGGTGTGTTTTATTAAGTATCCGGTTCTAGTTGTCATAAGGTCAAGGTACAACTCCAAGTCGTCCTGTTACCGAAGATCACGGCTATTCGAATAGATTAACTTCCCAGCAGGGGTGCACCACATAACCCAACACGCTTGATCCCATTTGGCCGGACACACTTTCCTGGGTCATGCCCGGCCACGGAAGATCAACATGTCGCAGCCCCACCTAGGCACAACAGAGAGGCCAGCACGCCGGTCTAAACCTAAGCGCACAGGCGTCTGGGCCCATCGCCCTTAGCACACCTGCACGTTGCGAGGGCGGCCGAAAGAAGATCTAGCCCCCTTAATACAAGAGCAGGCTTACGTTCCAATCCGGCGCGCGCCGCTCAGTCGCTGGCGCCACGAAGGCTTCGGCTGATACCACGACGCCGGGATACCCATAACTACTCCCGCGTAGATGGTTAGTGCGTATAGACCAAATGGCCAGACTCAGATCAAATACCAAGATCTCGTTAAGCATGTTAAGTATCCGCGAACGCCGAACAGGGCCAGGCCCACCTGTCTCCTAGGTGGTCTCAACCTGCCCTGTCGCTCCGCCACAAAGTAACAGTCGGGGGCCGTCGGGAACCCAGGCCCACCTCTACCGGGATGGAGCCACCTGTCCTTTCAGCCCACTCATCAGAATCACTTGCGGGATTGACCCGACTTTAGTCACCATCTGTAGAGTATGTATGTTTGTATAGTATATACCCGTGATCACCTCCCGAGTGATCACGGCCCAATAGTATAGCAAGGCAGACTGACAAGAATGTAGGGCCAATGATGATAAACTAGCATCCTATACTAAGTATTTAGGATTGCAGGTAAGGTATCAACAGGTGTAGCAACAATGTCAGGCTATGCATCAGAATAGGATTAACGGAAAGCAGTAACATGCTACACTACTCTAATGCAAGCAGTATAGAGGAGAATAGGCGATATCTGGTGATCAAGGGGGGGGGGGGGCTTGCCTGGTTGCCCTGGCAAGGAGGGGTCGTCGGTGACGTAGTCGACCACAGGGGCATCAGCGTCTTCATGGGGTCCACCGGAGAGAAGAGGGGGGAGAAACAGTAAATACATAGCAAACAAGTGCATAACAGGACAACAAGCAAAGCTAGACGTGTTCTAACGCAGTGCTACACATTATCGGCGAAGGGGGATAACATCCGGAAATGTTTCCCCAGGTTTAGCATTTTCGGACAGACGAACCGGAGGGGAAAAGTTCCAGGTTCGCTATGCTAGGAGTGTGTGGCGGACGAACGGAGGGTGTAACCGGATTTGTCTCGTCGTTCTGAGCAACTTTCATGTTGAAAATATTTTAACCCGAGTTACGGATTAAAAGATATGATTTTCTAAAGATTTTATTAATTTCTAGGATTTAATTAATTATTTAATTAATTCGAAAATGATTTAATTACATCAGCATGATGTCATGCTGACATCAGCAGTCAACAGAGTTGACTCGTCAACCTGACCAGTGGGTCCCACTGGTCAGGGACACATGTTAATTATCCAAATTTAATTTAATCTAATCAGAATTAATTAAGGATGGGCCCCACTGTGATACTAATTAACTAACCGGTTAAATAGACAACTAATGTTTAATTAGTCTAGTTAGTTGTTTAGTTTAATTAAACAAAATCAATTAAGTTAATTATTTCTCTAATTAATTATTTTTTTATTTTTATTTTTATTTTTATTTTTATTTTTCTAAATACATTCAGGGGGTGTGGGGCCCTTGTCATTGGCCCATGGGGCCTAGTGGGTTTGCGGGCGCTGCGGTTGTCGTGGGTGCGGGCGCTGGGCGTCGGCGCCCGACTGGGCGAGTGCCCAGATCGACAAGCAGGGGGGGCGCCAGCCACGGGCGTGGCGAGGCCGCCGGCGTGGCCGCCGGCGCCCACGACGCCGGCCAACGGAACGGAGGGCGGCACCACGGAAGGCGGAGACGGGCGTTCAGCGCGGCAAGGCCGCACGTGAGAGGAGGAGAGCGGGGCGGTCAGAGCACCGGAGTTGGCCGCAGACATGGCGGCGTCAACGGTGCAGGGGGGTTGCAGGAGCGGGGCAAGGTCAACGGCGGCGAGCACGGAGGACTCGGCGACGGGTGGAGCCAGCGGAGGGCGTCGCGCGTGTGGCAGACGAGGGGGGCAGCCGGAGCATGCGGGAGCGCGCCCATGGGCGCGGGCGGATGGGTGAGCACGAGCTCTAGTGAGCTCGGCCACGGCGACGTACGGCATCAACGGCGACGGATCCATGCGAAGGAGGAGGGGGATCGACGGAGGGGCTCACCAGCCCTGTAGTGGTGCAAACGCGTGCTCGGGGAGGGCCGTAGTCGCGGAAAGAGGGGGGGACGGCGCTGTCCGGTGAGGGAGAGGACGGGGCGGGCGACGGCGAGCTCCGCGCGGCGGTGGTGTCGGGGTCGAGGCGGTGAGGTGACGGTGACGAGGCTCGGCGCGTCGAGGCCGTGAGCCGCAGCGCCAGCGGGGCGGCGCTGGGAACTGGTGCCGGTGTCGGGGAGCGCGGGGTCCAAGCGGCGGCGAGGTTGGTTCGATCG
>NC_041391.1:378719617-378750679 GCF_002162155.2 Triticum dicoccoides | reverse complement strand
AGGGGGAAGAGCGAGGGGATCGTGGGGGAGGGAAGTGGGGGCGAGTGGGGATGGAACCGGCTAGGGTTCGGCTCGGGGTGGGTAAGGGGAGTGGGGGATTGGCCGGTTGGGTCCAGTTGGGCTGGCCCGCTGGGCCGTTTGGCCCAATTTGGCCGGGGGGTATGTGATTTTGTTTTGCCCTTTTCTTTTTATTTATTTTCTGTTTTATTTTAGTTGCACTTTATTTGTTTGGTTTAGTAAAATATGAAAATAGCCCCCAAAATAGTGTGTCAAAATAATCCACTGTTCTAAGAAGTTTTACCTCAGAATAAAAATAGTTTAGTATTTGTTAAAATATATTAGGAGTATAGCTAATTGTTTTTATGTTGTTTTTTTCACCTTATAGTATTTGAACATTTTATAAAGGTGTGGCTTCTCCACCATAATTACCTATACAATATTTGGTTCACTCTGAACATTTTAGTTTTAAAACTTGAAAACTTTTATTTATTTATTTTTGATTGATTTTGAATTTGATTTCGAATCAGTTTCGATCTAACGCGAGGTTAGCAACAGTAACCGAGGTGACGTGGCATCGTTAACGCGGGATTACTGTAGCCTAATTATCCGGGCGTCACACAGATGAAGTTGTGGATAGAGTTGGAACATTGTTCCCTGGTGCAGAGTGGCGAGTGTGCACTACGGCCTCGGCTACAATTTTTGACTGGTTATCCTGTTTCGGCTCTGCTCTCTTGTGGTGGGTGAGTAGAATTCACTTGGGAGTAGTTAATCTCACATAGAAACATATAATTGCAGTCAAAATTCTTTGAGGATTGCATAGTAGAAATTTTGGTACAGCTAGTACAGACATAATTGGTCGTGTATATTTCAGGTTTCGGGGTATGTAGAGAATGGGATGTTCAGAAAAATCTTGGCAACAACAGCATTTCCAAGGTGACAAATATGTTCTTATTTTGGCTTGCAAGTCTCTTTCTACCCTTAGTTACGCATTTTGGTGCTAAATTTTTATATATACATAGAATGATTTCTATAGCAAAACCATGAATGAGTTAGTGGACAAATAATTTGTTCGTTCAGGACATTATACATGAGAATTATACCATAAATGATTTGTATATACACAAATTGATAGAGACGGGGTGTCCTGATCTTTCGGTGAGATGATAAGTATCGATTTGGTGGAGTCCACTTTGACGATCCGACTACAAACGTGTATGACCTTGCGCCTTAGCAATCACTAAACCAATCTCCTGAGGTTACTGACGATGCCAGAAGCACGATCAGCCTCACCACGAAGGTCCATTCCTGCAAACAATCGAAGAACAAGCAAGAATATGATTAAGCAATCTAAATATTGCGAATATGGATGAAGTATTGATAATGGTGGGGATCCGAAAGTAGTCTTGGCGTGGTCATTGGACACAAACGAAGTACATGAAGTTGCGTTGGCTAACTTTTAACTAAACAAATCCCAAGAACAAAAGCTACTAGATGGATCTATTTATATAGGAGCATAGGGTGGCGGCCTAGAAGGTGGGAGGACGTCCCAAGGCAGCCTAAAACTAACCCTAGGTTGTACAAGACGCATGGGCCCAAGTGGAGGTGATGCAACACCTTTGGACTTGTAGTTTGACTCAGATTCTACTACAGCGTCAGATTGTTTCGTTGATAACTCAACACTCCAGACGTATTTTAAGGTGATTACAATTGGGTTGGAAAGAGCACAAAATCTACTTTCCAACAAAAAAAGAATCAACCAATTTAGAGTCTGTATGAAAGAGTTCTTGCCATTTTGACTCTGGTATGTCTGTGTAGTCCGATTCTGAATCCAGAACGTGAGAGACTTGGACTCTATCTTCTCTTGGCCCAAAAGTGACGTGAGAGGACTTTTTGAACAACACATAAACATATCTTTTCCTCTTATCTTCATGTGTGGATTGTACGAATGTCTCATACACCTGCAATTAGACATGACACAAAAGTTTGTGAAGTATTTTTGTCCTGGATGACATAAATAAATTATTGCATAGTCTGCATTATAAATCACCTCAAAAATATACATGTATGCAATATTTTTGGTCGTATCCAAGGAAGTCATGTCCTCATCATCCTCCCCTTCTTGAAAACAAAGCCGTCCTCGGCGTTGCTTAATCTGCAATGTGGCTAACAAAAGAGACAAGATGTATATGTTGTATATGTATATGTGATTAATTTTTTACTTCCGTCGTTTTTGCACATATGACACATGTACACATGAGTAATCTTCATACTTCATAAAATCTAAAGCCAAAATATTATCACAAGAAGTAGAAGGCATGAAAATATTGCAACTCAGTTTGCACATATAAGCGAAGCTCTTATTCATTTCAAAAGGTTGACAATGTTCATCAAAATTTACATGCAACAACATGCTTAAATAAGCAAACATGCAATAAGTCATTGGTCACAGAATCATCACCAAGATTAGAGGTCATATCAAAATGATTAAACATTGGTTCTTTTGCATCAACAGTTAATTCAATGGGTGCACTCAAAATTGTTGATATTTTAGTTGTTTGATCTCATGACGCATTCATGACAATAACACAATTCTCTAAAATAGGTGGCATGCCAAAATCAATAGGTAACTCAACACATGGTGTATTCAAGTTAATTAGGCATGCATCATTCTCATGTGAAAGTGGAAAATCTATACATTTGTCACTACCTCTTGTGATCAACTCAGATGATGTAGGCACTCTCGGTGGTGATGTGTCACATGGTGGAGATGATGTAGTCCTCTCAACAATGGTGGTTGTCATAGTACGCCTAGTAGTTGAAGAAACATCTGTATCAACACTTGGAATGTGCACCATGCGCTTGTTCTCCTTGTGGGCAACACGTCGTTTTATTTCCTGTTCAGCTTTGCAAGCAAGACGAGACAAATGGTCCATACGATAACACTCTTCATGAATTAGTATCTCTTGAATATCACGGTTTAATCCTCCCCAAAATCTATCCATAAAATCTTCTTCAATTTCTTCTAAAAGTGAGTGCAAAAATGCAGTTTGTAAATCATCGTAATATTTTGTTACCGTGTCAGTGCCTTGTTTTAGATGTTGTAATTTTTTAATCATGCCACGAGTATAATAAACATCAACGAATGTATCTCTCATGAAAAGTTTTAAATCATCACAAGTAGTAGGTATAAAATCAGGGTTTAACCGACAATATTCACTCCACCAAACTAAAGCAAAGCTACTGAAAGTACTAACCGCAGCTTGAAATTTTTCATGCTCATCAAAATTATGGGAAGCAAATATAGCATTTATTTCGTACTCCCATTCAATATATAAATCAGGCCTAAAACGACCAATAAATGGTGGCATGAAAACATGAACCTAGTTATGCGCATTGTGATGTTGTTGCTCCTGTTGTGACGGTAGTTGTATTTTCTTAGGTGGTGGAAAATCTCCCACGATCGAAGAAGCCCGAGAACTAACAACTCCGGAATGTGCCATAGTTAGTAGAAAACAAGAAACAAAATCCAAGAATAATGTTCCTATGAACTACTAGGATGTGGTGGAAAATGCTCACAGTATATAGCAAATATCAACATCTTACAAGTTCTTACCTTGCAGCAGGTGGTGACAGGCAACCAACGGTGTCAAATAACTCCGAAGATTGAGTAAAGCGATTGGCAGGAGAATGTAAGTATACACGGTGTAGAAATATGTGGATCTGGGTTGGCTATATATGGTAGCAAAAGATTAGCAATAATCAATTGAGAGATGCAATGTTGAATAAACGCTCAACGACGGTATTGTGCTAGTCCTAGGCTAGACCGGACTAGAGACGCGAGCCTATAACACTAATGAGGTCACGTCGTAGCACAACTAGAATCAATAAAGGATATGAAGTAGCTCTGAACAACAAGATAAAAGTGAAGATCACAATAGCAGTAAAGATAATGATGTGAAACAACTACCAAGTAGGATATACCAACAACTTCCTCTCCAACTTTCCTCCAGAAAATTTTGTGCCAATCTTCTGATAATTTTTTCGCAAGAAGGGCACTGACTCAATCTTTCAAATGCAAAAACAATCACTCAATTCCGAGTTGATATGATGAGTCAAAAAAAATTCTAAAACTGGCCTGGAAAATTGGAACAAGATGTGTTCACGAACTTCGGAGGGCAAAAAGACCTATTTAAAAGCCGATTTTGAGGGGTCAAATATTCACGTAGCTTCTTCAACTATTTAGATGCAGCTCGTTGCTAGCTTTAAGTTGATTACTCACGGAGCCAAAACAGACTTCGTATGAGGAAGATACGCCAGTCTTACTCAACAGTGCGCAAAACAGATTCGAATTCGAATTCAGGTACGAGAGTGAGTCAAGATAGATCCGAATTTTGTGTTTTTTTCTTCTCTCCTTTTCCTCTCTCACTTTTTCTTCTTTTTATTTCTCCCCTTTTTTCTCAGACTTTTTTAACTTTTTTTCTCTCTTTTTTTTTCTCGCTCCCGCTTTCTAAAACAAACTAGATAAGATGCAGATTGGATCAAGCGCAGATATGAACGACCTGAACTATGATTATGACAATGAACGATGGGTAGCACGAGGTGGAAATTTATGAATGGGGTGGTGGACAGCGGAAGGGATAATGATGCAGCGGCGGCGTGACTAATGTGAAAAGAACTCGAAACTCTAAAGGAACTAGACACTAAGACCAGCAACTCGACACGATGATGCAACCGATAATTCAATAATGCAAACCATGAAAAGAAAATTGCAAAGGCTCAGATTGGCTAGGACAAAGGATGAATAGATCTAACTTTTTTTGTGGCTTTTTCTTGGATAATAGGTATGAAAATAAATCTAATCTATGGATAACTGGAAATTCTCACCGAGCAACCTGAAAACTAATACCACTTGATAGAGGCGGGGTGTTCCAATCTTTCGATGAGATGATAACTATCGATTCGGTGGAGTCGACTTTGACGATCCGACTACAAACGTGCATGACCTTGCGCGTTAGCAATCGCTAAACCAATCTCCTGAGGTTACTGACGATGCCAGAAGCACGATCAGCCTCACCGCGAAGGTCTATTCCTGCAAGCAATCGAAGAACAAGCAAGAATATGATAAAGCAATCTGAATATTGTGAATATGGATGAAGTATTGATAATGGTGGGGATCCGAAAGTGGTCTTGGTCTGGTTGTTGGACACAAACGAAGTACACAAAGTTGCGTTGGCTAACTTTTAACTAAACAAATCCCAAGCAAAAAAGCTACTAGATGGATCTACTTATATAGGAGCAAGGGGTGGCGGCCTAGGAGGTGGGAGGACGTCCCAAGGCAGCCTAAACCTAACCCTAGGTCGTACAAGGCTCATGGGCCCAAGTGGAGGTGATGCAACACCTTTGGACTTGTAGTTTGACTCGGATTCTGCTGCAGCGTTAGATTGTTTCGTTGATAACTCAATGCTCCGGACGGACGTTTAAGGTGATTCCAATTGGGTTGGAAATAGCACGAAATCTACTTTCCAACAAAAAAGAATCACCCAATTTGGAGGCCGTATGAAAGAGTTCTTGCCGTTTTGAGTCCGGTATGTCTGTGTAGTCCGAATCTGAATCCAGAACGTGAGCGACCTGGACTCTATCTTCTCTTGGCCCAAAAGTGACGTGAGAGGACTTTTTGAATAGCACATAAACATATCTTTTCCTCATATCTTCATGTGTGGATTGTACTAATGTCCCATACACCTGCAATTAGACATGACACAAATGTTTGTGAAGTATTTTTGTCCTGGATGACATAAATAAATTATTGCATAGTTTGCATTAGAAACAACCTCAAAAATATACATGTATGCAATATTTTTGGACGTATCCAAGGTAGTCATGTCCTCATCGCAAATGAGTTAGGCTCTTCCAAGATGATCAAGTTCGGAATTCCAACTGTGAAGTTGTCACCTGGCTTCACTACAAAAAAATACACTTCCGTGATGATACGTGTTTGTCACAGTAGGTCGTGTTTTTTGTCATGCATGTACATCCATGACGATTTTATGACAGAATCAAGATAGTCATACCTGTGCTGTCATAGAAGTGTTCCATGACATTACCAAAATTATCATCACGGAAGTGTCCACTTCCATGACGATAAATCGCGCGTCACAGAAGTGCTTTCGTCATGGGTGACCGACACGTGGCATCCACCATAACGGAATGCCGTTAAGGTATCGGGTCGGGTTTTGGATCCGATAACCCATTAACAGCCCCGACCAATGGGGATTTTCAACGTGTAAAATCATCATTGGCTGGAGGAAACACGTGTCGGCTCACCGTTGGGACAGTTGTCATCCGCTCATTGGACCGAAGGCGCCTATGATACGGCAACACATGGCACAGCCCAACAGAGGCCCATTCCTGTGAAAAGGCCGGCCCGTTTGACTCGGTCAAAAGGTGGCGGGCCGGCCCATGGAAAGCCTGTTAACGGTCTGTTCGCATATAGCCCATTTACAGCCTGCTAACCCAAGGCCTGTTCCGCCCTATCCGAATTAGGCCCAGTAGCATCATCTGGGCCACCCAATATGATTCCAGCCTGTTTTCACTTCTGGCCCATGTATGGCCCATGATGTCTTTCGGCCCATATGAGGCCCTATGTAACTCTTGGCCTATTAACAGCCCGTGGTGAAACTGGCCCGTAATGAACAGTGTATTACTTTACACCCATTAACGGCCCGTGGTGAAACTAGCCCGTAATGAACAGTGTATCATTTTATACCCATTAACGGCCCGTTATTCCGTTGGGCCGTTTCCAGCCCATGTTATCTTTCGGCATTCTCAAAGCCCATTTATTCTTGGGCTCATTTCCAACATTCGTTTACTTACGGCCCGTTACTGTCATTTTCTGCTTGTGGGCCAAATTCAGCCCGTGGTTACAGTCGACCCATTTGTGGTCCGTTAATACATTGGGCCATTTTCATAGCGTCATCGAATATGACCTATTAACGATGGCCCGTTATGGTTGGCCCATGAACGGACGATTCGAACTCTAGCCCGTTTACGGCCATAATGCAGCCTATTATTGGCCCATGTTTGGCCAATCGATCATACGGCCTGTATAAGGCCCATTGATGATACGGCCCGTAGAAGGCCCATTGTTTCTACAGCCCGTAGAAGGCCCATTGGTTCTATGGCCCGTAGAAGGCCTACTATTTCTACGGCCCATAGAAGGCCCACTGTTTCTATGGCCCGTAGGAGGCCCAGTGTCACTACAGTAAATATTAGCCCATGGTTATTGTGGCCTAGTTTTAAAAAATAGGTTATTGCAGCCACTAGCAAACCGCGGAAAAAGAACTGCAATGACTACAAGCAAACAAATAAACAAGACAACAAGGAAATAAATAAGCAAGCAACTTACGCTAGGCTATCACGGCTATCACACATATTACATCCATTGGGCATCAAAGTTCGCCACCAGTGCAAATAAACGCGTCGACAAAAGAATATACAAATCTGAGAGCACTTCAGAAGGCACTAGGCCTGGCCAGGTCAGGCCCCCCAAACAGCTAAAGAAGCTGAGTAGACCTCAGTTGTGTCAACGATAGATGCATCAACACTAGATTTAAGGCATGATGGTGCACACGGCAGTCCTCTGACATCTTCATTGCATCTTTGACTTCAAGTCGGAGCTGAGCTGAAGCAAGCCTTTCCGCTTTAAGTTGAGACTGAAGATGTCGAACTGATTGAGGCAGTGACTGCACAGAGGTTGTCTCACACCTACTGGTGAGTAGCTTCAACTCACTGTCTTCATCAAGACAGGACCTTGGGGTCATCTCGCTGTCATGGTTTGGCTCACTATCTTCCCTAAAGTTCTGCCTAGCGTAAGAGATACGACTCTGAAAGAGAAACAAGGAGACATGTAACAGGTTTCACAATTATATAAGCAAATAAATGGATCTGTTCTGCATAAGGAACATGTTTTTACAACTACAATTTGAAACTGGTAGTTGTTGCAAACATCCAATCAGATGTAAACAGCAAAGCAAACAGTAGTGGAGGAAATGATGCCTATCCAAATATATACTAGAACAAACTTTGAAGGCTTGAGAAGGATGAACTTACATTACATGTTAACACGGGCTGGACAAAGCCCTTCTCCATGTTGATGGAAGGATAATTCAATAAATTCCCCAAAGAAAATTCTTTATAAGTGTTGCCATTATTCTACATTTTGCAAAGAGTAAATATAGATCAAATAATATTGGAATAAACAGAGGATAATGAAGCTCAGGTGCAGACTGATGATACATAATCAAATAGCAGTTAATTAAGTACAACATTACAAGGCAAAAGGGAGAGAGGTACTGACAAGAGCAATGTAGAGCCCATTATTGTTTTGAGATCATATGATCCTTTGAGCAAGGAGATTCATCTGAAATTAGTTTTCATACAAGAGAGAAGGTAAGGCACAAGAAGAAATTTAGGAGTTCAAAGTTTGAATTGATATCATAGACAGTACCTGACGCTGGGCTCCCAGCAGTTTTAATACGGGTTTGGCCACTGGAGTAGGGGTAAAGTGTGGTACAGTTGGGCCTATGTTTTCTGTGGCTGCTGATCTATCTGATTTAACAGGTATCACTACCTTTTCCAAATACCTAGTTTGTACCCCTTGAGGATCTGCACTCACCCTCTTCCTTTTGGACATCTATTACGAAAGAACAACATTTGACTGGAAAAACATAGTGTGATGACACATGGAATAGGTACAGAAAATGGATAGGTATGGCATATACTCATATATGGTGCTTAAACTAAGTAGATGGTGTAACAAAGTAGAAGTAATGCAAGAGGTCAGATGCAAAATATGTGCGACCAATACAACTTTGCAAAGTTAGAGCAAGCACCTTGATGGGTGAATAAGATAGGCCATCCTCCATCATGCCAAGTTTGTTAGCCAGTGGATCGTTCCGCAATATTTCTCTTGTGCACCCATTCTCATATTCATTTGAAAATGTTCAATATCTGACATGCATGAAAACATAAAAACAAGTGAGATTTTCTTTGTAATGCAGAAGTGATTCTAATCCAATAGTTCCTCCCTGTAAACCTATTTGTGCTATCTCTGCAATTCTTTTAAAAGATGCCATGCATGCTGTAATTTGTTGTGTGCATTAATATAATGTGGCCTACTACTCAAAATATGAGAGCTCCAGAAGTGATGACACTTCGCAGATGGTAACTTGAACATATAGTAAAGAAGAACAAGTTGACCTGACCTGACAGATTCAAAATATACTAAGGGAGAACAACTCGACCTGACCAGTCAACCCCAAGAGAAGAGTATCATCTTAAAGAAGATTGAAGATATTACAAGTCTTTCAATACAATGTCGGTTGGCCACCCATGATGAACCAGAGCGCATAGAGAAATACTATTCTTTCCGGTCTCTCCATATGTGGCTCACATGCATTTCGAAACTAAAGTAGGAACATTTAGCTAACCAATTAAACATCTCTCAGTTTTACTAATATCTGCAATAATATCATATATGAATTTGTACAACTAAGCTTGTTTAGCTCGATGGGTGGAGTAGTGCTATTACGACATGAACCACGTAGGCTGATTTTGGTCATCATAAAATGGGGAAAACATAAGCATGATGAGTACAGTGTTGACTGTGGCAGTGGGATGGCAGATCTGAACCTGCAAAACGTGCAAAGGGTAGTTAGCAACCGATGTTTGCTTTGAAATAACAACTAAGATTTGGTATGGACAAGAAAGTACGGTCAACAAGTAACAAAGAAATGCAATTATGCTGTCTCTCTATATGTCGCGACATGCATTTGGAAACTCAAGTGGGACCTTTAGCTAACCAATTAAATGTGTCGGTTAACTAATATCAGTATCATATCACAATCATATTTGAACAACTAAGCTTTCTAATTCTGAGTGTTGTGTTGTTTATCTTGAAGGGTGGAGTAATGCTAGTACGATAGAAAGCACCTACGCAGATCATAGTAGAGTAGACAAAAAGGGGAAAACCCTAAGCATCAAGAGAAAAATCAGGAAAGTGGAACTAGCTGGACCAGTGGGTGGCGCACATGCTTTTTGAAACGAATATAGGAACATTAGGTGACCAATTAAATGTTCTCTATTTTAGTGATATGAGCATCATATCAGATTCGTATTTCAACACGTAAGCTTTGGGTTGAGGTCTTGAGGACCAGTGCTAGCATGACACGAAGCACCTACGATGATGGTAGTGAATATAAAGGGGGTAAATCATAAGCTTTACGAGTATAGTGCCCGTGCCATGGCGGATCTGAAGGTGCAAACCGGACAAAGCTACTTCGCAACCAATGTTTGCTTTCAACTAGCCACTACGATTTGGTACGGACAAGAAAAGTACAGTAAACAAATTACGATCTATTTTCTGGGTGAGATTAATAACTTAAGCACATATGGAAGAGTACCACCTCTCTTGCGACGCCGTGTAGGCCTATGCTGATACGTTGAGGGTGCTGCAGGTGAGATGGCTGTCGGCGGCGGGGAAGAAGACTTTAGAAGGGCGGGCCAGGGGATATATCCTGTTACCGTGGATGAGGCGGTCGTAGGAGCGGCAACAGCAAGGTGGACGACAGCGCTGATGAAGCGAGAGGAGGCGATGAAAGGACCCTGGTCCAATGTCGTGGATGAGAGACGTCCATCTCTTGCAGTGGACGTCGGGGTAGGGGTAGCGGATCTGGCAAGGTGGAGGATGGGGTGGCGGACAGAGGAGGCTGGCCGCAGTGCGGAGGTTGTCGTGCCGCCGACGGTGTATGAATGGGGAAATGGAGGGGAGGGGGGATCTCAAACTTTGGGATGCGCTTCTCTGAAATGGGGGAAAGTTATGAACTTATCCCACGTTTAAAATTTCGGACATCACGTCGGTTGGGGATAGGACGGTAATCTTGCATCTCCCAAATATTTGCCGGTAACTATTTCAGGCGAGGAGAGGGTGTTTTGCCGCCCATGATGTATGAACTGGGCTGACAGGTAGGGCGGTTGTGTCACGTCTGATGGAAGTTACACATCTGCCCCTATTTAAAATATTAGTCTACATCAATTTCGGACGAGGATAGTTTGTTTTGCCGCCCACCATGTATGAATGGGGAAATGGAGGAAGAGGCACATGTCTTTCAGACAAGCTTGAATCAAATGTGTTTTGCCGCCCACGTTTGGCGCCCACCGTGTCTGAATGGGCTTAGAGGCCGTCGTGTCATGTCTGATTGAAGTTACTAGTCTACCCCTATCGACAGCAGTGTAAATCCGATCGATAAGGATGTCAAGTGTTAGGGGTAGGTAGTAATTTCCATCTCGCAAACACTTGCTTCGGGCAGCCCACAAATTATAGTGGGTGTTTAGCCACTTCATTCAAAACTTGGGAGAATTAGCATTCACGTTTGCCCTGGGACCTGGCAAACTAAATTCAAATCCAATTTGTATTCGATTAAGAATATCCACAGATAATTATACATTTTGTTATTTATTTCTTCAAAACCACAACAAAGATTTATTCCACCTTTATATATGATTATGATTTAGAAATTCTGTGATCTTCGAATTCAGTAGGTTGGATACGCTCAGTCAAACAGTTATTTCATCCAATATAATATGCTCACACGGAAAATAGTTCACCTTATGTCAATCATACAAGTACTGAGGATTACCTCGCCTAAAAAATTTGGATCATTACAACACATGGACAACATAGGGGGTCTTGCAACATAATCCATTCAGAGACATGACACAACATGCAAGTACAATAATCTAATGACAATTTCAACTGGTATCTAAAGAAGAACCGGGATACCTTGGGCTTCAGATACAAGAAACAACAGGACCTCCTCCGTCTTCAAATGCAACATTCTTACTTCCTCCAATTCTTGGGTTGCTTGCATAATGCGTGCCGCTAATTCCGCAATTTCCAGCCTCAAGATAAATATTACCTCATTCATGGCAGCCACACCATCTCTTTCTGTCTCTAGTAGAGCCTCAAGCACTATAATATATGTGCTCAGACTGCTCTCCGGCGGTGTTGCCTCTGAACTGCTACCATCTGGTAACATGGATGGTGCACTGCTTCCACAAATAGATTCTGGGGTTGTACATTGTGTCCTAGTGTGAACGGCATCCTCAAAGGTTTCCGCTGGACGTAAGTAAGAGATAGTTATCATATGATCCAGGCAGTAAGCTTACATGGTAAACGATGGACGAATTATTGCCGAGCATGGCAAACTATATTTAAATGGTTCGAAGCAGCATCAGCCGAACAGAAATTAAAATGGTAAGATGAAACTAGGGATGTAAGTGGCAAATAAACGACATCCGCCAATCCCATCTAGTTAGTTTTTGCTACCTCCCTAGTTCATTTTCCTCAAAAAACAAATACTCTTTTGAACTATCATACCACTAGTGGACTTTAATCGGGATTAAACGGGACCCAGTTGACATCCCTAGTTGAAAGGGAGTGTACCACCGCTATATTTAAGTTGCCAAGGCATCTAAGCAACTGAAATAATCTGAGAAAGCACTTAACAGTGTGGCCTCATATAAACTACGAAGACAGTCTTGTGATGAAGTTGAGAGGAAAAATTAAGGACACAAATGAAATAGGCATGCATTTCTTTACGATAGTACAGCAGGCACTGCTGACATATTGGCCAACTCAGGTATAGCATAACAACAAACAAGCATTCGAATCAAGCAATACAACAAAGCAGACAACTAAACTATTTGTAATTCGGTAGGATTATACGTTGAGGGAACAAGCCAAGAAAGCAGCCCACTCGCATTACATTTGACATGTACGAAAACACACTGGCTTACCATATGTTGTTGTGAAGCCTAGCTGCTGTTGCAATGTTCCTTGAAGATATCGTCAACATCCCGTGGTTGCAAATCTAGTTGTCGTAGTTTATTCTGCACCATCTATTTAGGTAAAGTTAATTTTAATCGCATGCACTGGTCCGAATTGATCATCAATGGTTCATCTAAACTAATGAAAGAAGGGTGTGTGCATACACGACAATATATCTGCTTCCCTCTATTTTTATGCTTGTACGAGGTGCCAGCCCCAACAAAACAAATATTTTTCTTGATGGGGTTGGCAGCTCCATAACTAATAGAAGCATCAAATTAGTCATGCAACTTGGGAAGATCAAGAACACACAAACAAGTAATGAACAGAGGCTCGGAGCAGTGATGTAATAGCTAGCATCAGAAAATATAGGGTAAAACAAACAAAAAGCAGCGGAACCACATGCTAGTTTGCTGATGTGTAATTCAGCATAGAGAACATTAAGCAGTCGGATGGAACCAACAGGTGGCATCAGAACAAAACTAAAGCATATTAACTATATGTGCACTGGTATGTAATTTAGCACATGTAACGTGTTCACTGCCAAAAGTATGGCCCTACAGGTGCAAGCAGAATAACGCGTCTCATGGAAAACTGAATGATGCCCTGAAGAAATTCAAAGGTGCGGTGCTTATGCTAGGAAAGTGAATGTAGGCGCCGGTCGTTGGATAATAGTACCTGATTCTCGGCCGCGTATGGGTATCGTTGTCATACTTGATAGCTATGGATCATCGATGGTGCTCGTGTTGCAGTTGAGTTTGGGCCGGCTGTCGCCGTTGCTGAAGCGGCTTCGGTGCTACGGTTGCGGCGCCTGTCGACATACAAGAAAGCTCATCTGTGGTAATTGAATAGTTGCATGATAAAGAGAAAAACCGAAGAAGTACAAATCAAAATAACCTGATGAGGCTGCGGCGTCGGTAAAGCAGGGCCGGTGGAGTTGAATATGGCGTCCATGGAGCAGTTCCGGTGCAGTGGACGAAGGCTTCGGCGGGCCTGTTGTACAGTGCTTTCGGTGAGGCGGATCTGTTGCGGCGGACGAGGGCTTGTATGAAGGGCCAGCGAAGGGGCGGACGAGGGAGTCAGTGAAGGGCCTACGCTGTGGTGGACGAGGGCGCCGGTTAAGCAGATCCGGTGCGGTGGACCATGATGGCGGTCAAGGAGATCTAGAGCGGTGGACAAGCCAGTCGCTGAAGCGGCTCCGGTGAAGTGATGAGTTGGCAGTTGGGGGTTCCAAGGTGCGGAAGGTAGATCCTGCGGGGTGTGAGGTCCACCGCTGCGGCGGAGGACTAGATTCGCTGGCTTGCCGTGGTTGGGGGGTTGGGGAGGGGAAGGGGAGGGGCTCTGGGGAAGAATGTTGGGGGCAAAGAGGGGAAAACAATGGAGTTACCAAAGCAGCCCTTTTCCGTTCATGTGGCAGGGGTAAAACAGGAATATCACAGGGCTAAACTTTCGGGCGCGTGATATTTCGATGTGAGTGGGAAGTTTGAAAGCTTTTTGCGCCTAAAATTATAAGTATTCTGCTCTCGTACGACCGACTATGATATCATGGCTGACAATTTGTTTGTTTTGCACGCAAAAAAATGTGCAAGTTTTGAAAATCAATGTCTCCAACTCGAAACTTAGATTGTCCATTCCATTCAAATATGGACCATTGAGCTACTACAAGCAAATGCCATCATACGGTCCAATTCAAATGAAATTCCAAATGTGTTTATCCTAAATATGATGACAAAAGCAAAAATGTGTATGTGTATGAATAAAGTGGATGATTATAAAGTTTGAACATGCCCGTATGTGTATATCTCTAGGTTTGATATATGAATTTGAAATCACGAAATCCTTGCTGAAAAAATGTACCTCCATTTAAATGAATTACAAAAGCTAATGATGGAGTCGAATTCCAAAATTCCAATCTTAGGTTTGTAATTCTGGTACATCAAGGTATATCACGCATGTTCAAAAGTATCGTTATCTCATAGTACAAACTGTGAAACAAATTGATCAACCATGAGTGCACAATATCTCAATTACACTAAAGTCCCTCAAATATAGACACCTCACTCTTTATGTGAAGTTAACCCCCCCCCCACCACCACCACACACACACACATAGAGAAGCCGTCCTCTCCCCCAAACACCAACACACGAGCACATTAACACCCCTCTCTGTTGTAAAGTCCGGACCCCCAACATAGGTCTCTATCACTTTGTCTCTCGGGCATGCACACATCTCTTCCCTCACTCTCTAGGTTTCCCGCTATCTCTCTTACCCAAGCACACGCACTATGTAGAGTGTATATTTCCCATACACATAAAACGTCACCCCCAAATGTCTATCTCCCTAGTTATGTGGTTCTCGCGCACTCACCTCACACACCACCCCCACTGCAAACCAGCACACTTTGTCTCCTTGTGCACCACTCTCCTCTTTCTATCTCTCCCACATGCGGACCCGCCCCACCTCCTTCCCTGTATACATATATGTCGTGACTCTTTGCATAGCTCCCTAATGTATAATCGTTCTCGATTTCACACATTGTTCTCTACACCATCTATTCTAGATCTCTCATGAAGTCCCTATCACACACACGAGGACTCGCTTCCCTTGCGTCCCCGTTCATAGGCCAATTTCGCACAACATCAACATTGTCTCCCTATCTATACGCCATTTATGGACAAAAACGACCCCTCTCGCCCCCCTCTCTCTCTTTCTCTCTCTCTCTCTCTCTCTCCATCGCTAGCTCTCTCTTTCTCTCGCTCTCACACCCCTCTCCCACACACACACTCGATGTCTCTTCCAAATAGTCTGCTCCCCCCGCCCGCACCCGTGCTATCTCGCTACTACACATGTAACAGCATTCCCCCTTCCCTTATACTAGGTTTACATCATCAGTGGTCTCTCTACTCCACATACACTCTCTCCCTCTCACACACAAACGCTTGCACAAACACACACAGACACGCACAAACACCCATTTATCTGGATCCTCATCGCTCCCCATGTCCGCATGTGTATCTCACACACTCACTCTCTAATTATGTAGATGTGTCTCCACGTTACACAACACAAAGCCCCATGTACATGTCTCTCTCTATCTTCCACACACATAGACACAAAGAATCTGTTATCATTGCCTCAGTCTCTAACATATCACACACGCACAATGTCTCTCTCTCTCTCTCGCAAACACGCTCAACAAGGGTTTCCCCGTGAATAACTTACCGTCTATTCATCAACAGTCGTGGCAGTACGGCGAACATGAGACGTGAAAAAGAATAAATCTACACATGCTTAGACCACCTAGTATGACTACTAGGACTAGAGCAAGCCAAAAAGCGCGCCCCCGTCACCCCCTCCTTGTCGGCGATGGGAAAATCTTTGTTTTACACAGTCGAGAAGTCATTGTGCTAAGGCCCCACATGACGAGGCGTTGAATAGAATGTAGATGCTAGTTTACGGAAGCAAGTATCGATAATACGTTTGTATCTCCGTACTTATATTTCTTCTCTTATAAAAAACCGACTTGGTGATTATGGTACGTGTGCCGTCTTGGAATATAGACCATCCGATCTATATCTGACGGATGGAAATTAAACTAAAAGATACCCTCACCCCTCTCCACATTTGGAGACAAGGCCTTCCCTCGTTCATCCTTATCTCCAACAAACCTCATTGTTGAGCAATTAAGAAAGGAAGCCTCTAGAACAAACTGGCCTGGTGGCCGCTACCGGCGTTGTCAATCCCCATGCCTCCGCTCAGTCCGACCACCAACCATCACCACACCCCACTCCTCTTCACCTTATCTCATATTTCTCGAGATATCATTAGTTTTTACACATGGGATTACTCCCGCAAGGGTCAATCACAACAAGTGTTTTATAAAAAAATGCATCTTGATGTTCCGTGCAATGCACGGATCTTGCTACTACTCCTACACAAGACTAAGTTGGTGATGCTGGTGTGTCTGCCATCCGTCGTTTCTGACCATTAGATCTACATCTAATGATTGTGAGGTAAGTTGTTGCCTTTTCTCACCAACATCCAACTTGTCTACCAATTTGCAGAAAAACCCATAATTAGTATCTTAAAACCAACCACATCCGTCCCTGACCTCACCAAAATAGCCCAAGGAATATATTCTAATTGAAACATAATATATCTCTAGTGACATATGTATATCAAAATTTGAGTGTTTTGTACCAAGTTTGTGAATAAGTATTATTCTAATTATGATTCTTTGCAACAGACATGAACATTGCTAGTATTTCCAACCATGCATTTTTTTCCTAGTATTCCATAGTTTCGAGTTTTCCATCAAGATATTAGTCACTCACGGTTGATATTTACTTTCAATCATGTACACATATGCACTATGTAACTAGCCTTGCTTATTGGCTTCCAAAGCTTAACTTTCACTCCTACTTACAGTATGTAGAGTATTTAACAAAAAACTACCACTTTCAACCAGCCAAAAAATAGCAAAAACATACCCAAAATTTCTTAATCCATGCCAAAAACTACTACCTAGTACTCATACCGATTAGGTTCGTTTAAACCCATTTATGACAGGGTTCGCCCACACGTCCGTGCTGACGAGGCAGCTTAAACCAACACATTTTGTTTGACCGTTGACACGAGGGAACCACATCTGACCTTCTGTCCTGTTATTCCCCGTCAAATCATTATTTTTCCTGAACATTACTTCAAACAGTACTGATGCGTGTTCGTCGGTGGCGCCGGTGAAGAGCGAGTTGGCCGCCGCTCCACCGGACGGGCCGGACGCCGCGGTGGCCTCTGCACGGGTTGACAGGCTGGCCCGAGCGTGACTCACGAGCGAGCAAGCTGCCGCGCTGGCCTTCGATCGAGCCAGATGGCTGGCCTTAGCACGGCGCGCGTGAGCAAGCTGCCGTGCTGTGGTGCCAATCTAGCTAGCAAACCTTGTAGACAAGCAGCTGGACGGAGCTATCTTGGCTAGCTAGCGGTCGCGAGCGCCGGACGGAGCTGGCATCCGGGCTGCCGCAACATGGGCTCCGCACCGCCGGCGGTTTTGACCTTGCCTTCTGCCGACGGCGGTAGCTGCGTTCCATGGCCAAGGATGACTAGGTGGACGGGCCGAAGGTAGGAGGTCACTCGAGGATTTTTGTTGGTAAGAGCATGTACAATGGTTGATAAGGCAGTCTTATCTTAAGTCTGCCACGTATGCAAGTGGTAGTAGTTTCTTGGCATTTTAGTGGTTTCTAGCATTATTAGGGGTTTCCTGTAAGGAACAATGTACGTACTACTAGCGATAAAAGGCGATTCTAGGTTGCATTGTACTCCAACGAGTACTACTCGTTTTGTGGGTTCGATCTCGGCCGAACGCACGGCGGCCTTTTTTTAAAGATAGTAGTACTACACTTCGCTACGAGCCAATATTTTACACGTGTACTTTGAGTTTTGAAGTCAAACAGACGTGCGGCCGCACAATCTGGGTGCACTGGACAGCCTAGCCACGTGAACGGGTTTTCCTTCCCAGCATCCCGTGGCTCGGGTGCTCTCCCTAGCCGCACCTCGCTTGCAGCTTCCTCATCAGCTAGTAGCATATTTAAACTAGCGCCTCCCAATTAAGCCCGAGGAGCCGGAAAAGCCTGGTGGGGCATTGGGAACTATGCAATATGGCTCTGTACGTAAAGTGCTCTACTACTACTATGTAGCTTGTGGCATTGCACGCATGGACTTCACTCCATTATCGGCTCTACTGTAAAAGAAATTCCTCTTGACGTGTTTTTTTAAATAGAGGCAAAAGCTTTGCTTCATCTCATTCATAAAGAAGGAACTACTAACAAAGTTCGACGAGATCCATTACACCTCCACAAATGGAAGCGAAAAGCCTAGTCTCGTTGTATCATATAACTCAAATGTTCTGCCCCCGCAGTAACCATCGCTGATGAACAGGCTGCTAGTGTGTGCGTGAGAGGAGCGGCTGAGTAGGCCAGCTACGTGAGAGGAGGGGCTGAATAGAGCACCGAGAGTACCCACTAGGCCACTATGCAGGTGTACTTCCCCTGCATTGATAGTACATCGATGGTTCTAGAGAACAGTAGTACCCTCCACTTCCAACCGTAGCTCCTTGGCCCTGAGATTCAAGAGTTCAAAACTGGCGCACTATACTAGACTAGACTAGAAGTACAATACATCGCACTACTAGTTGAGAGAAGTAGTACTAGTACTGCTACAGTACGAGTACGTACTCCTCCGTCACGAAATGTAAGTCGTTTTTTGACACTAGTTGGCGTGTACAAAAAATGGCAAAAACATACCCAAAATTTCTTAATCCACGCCAAAAACTACTACCTAGTGCCAAAATTTTCTTACTAGTGCTATTATTTACAGTATAATGCAATCCCATAACGTTCCATAATGCTAGTACTAGTAGTAAATAATAGCCTCACCCCTTCGCTGAGGAACGATCTAAAGTTGGAAGGGACGAGGCCCTGCGGTTACTACGCTCTTTCTCCTCCTCGCCAGTTCCCCTCCCCCCGAAGAGAAGGCAGTTCATCGCTGCTCCCATGGATTCACCAGGCGGTTCTCCTCCTCGTCAGGGCTGGGAGACCTTGGACGACGATCCTCTGGGAGAAATCGCACGCCGCTCCGACGTCCTCACCGCCGCAAGACTCGGTGCTTCCTGCACCAACTTTTTCAAGACGCTGCTTAAACAGGCTTGGGAAAAGGCCATGCTTGTTGCTCTTCCATGTGTCCTCGAGGAGAAGGTTCTTCTATGGGAAAATCCTTCGAATAGTGCACCGCTCCCTGGCCATGGTTGCACGTTGACTCCGCTAGAGTTGCCGACGTTGAGAGGTAGTCGGATTTTGTTCGATGAGCAGGTTAGTAATGGAGTTTGATCATGTAGTACTTAGTTATTCCATTTCCATCCTGTAATTTATCCACTGCCCACCGTCTTATATATAGGCCTGGGTCAGTGCCAACGAAGATTGGCTTGCATACCTCCGGGCGGATACCACCAGCATTTTGCACAACATCCACAGCAGTGCGACCGTTCCGGTAGACCCCTTCTCCACCATTGGGATCGGCCTTCTGGACTGGCTGGGCTTGAATACGTATGATGATGCCTACATGAGATTGAAGAAGATAGCAATTGCAGACCCGCCGACAAAGCGACATGGCTACAACGATTACTATCTCATCGCGATGTCCAACATAAGGATTGCCATCAATGCAAGACGCAGTAACGGCAGAGGCTGGCGCATGTTGGCAGCGGCAGATTTGTACCCCTACACGTTTGAAGACGTCGTGCGCCATCTAGGCCGCATCTTAAGCTAGGGGAATTGTTTCATCTGGCTGCCATCCTACGGTACGGGAGATTACAAACGGAATGCACAAACCATCATTTGCATCCCTAACGGTACTCCATTATTTTGCAGGGACCAGTCATCCCCCGATCAAAATAATATCACCGATCCTGGATGTGCATTTGCATCCGCGATTCAGTCTAACCTCGAACCTTGTAGCTGACTTTGGCATATTGGGATCAACTATCTTAGTAGTCGTTACCCATGGTACCACTGATGTGCAACATGGTCACACAATCTACCACGATCGGACCGTCACCATCTACCCAGGTATTCCATTTTTTAACCCTCTCGCCTTCTCTTCATTGTTGTACTAGTAGTATACTTAGTAGTACTAGTAGGAGTACTTTTTACCTTGGAGGACGCGTATAGCTAGCTAGGCCCTTGAAGACTTGAACCCACTAGCTGCCACCATTTTTGTTTTTCCATGTCTTACAATCTCATGCATGTAGCCAAGAGTGGCTATATATAATAAGCCGGTTATTTTACTTCCTCTATACTGGAGTAGTACTATTTGCTGCACAGTTGACCGCCATATTTGAGCACAACATTATTATGCATGGACCTTGACTATGTACGTCACCATGTGTCCAGATCTGGTATGCCGCATGTACCAGATGAACGGCGCCGAGTTTGACCCCCGTGATGCTACGTGGGTGCCGAGGAACACTCTTGGAGAGTACTCGCTTTTCATCGGGGATAACTACCCCATTGTGAAGCGGATGCCACCTTCCATGCACGACACGGAAGGCCTGCCGTTCATGAAGCATGGTTGTGTCTTTAGTGCGCACCGCCGGATGAACAACATGCTGGGACACACTATCCCTAATTTATGCCGCTTCAGCTTGGATGAGTCTCCATCATGTGGAACCGGACTAGAAAGCTGCGACAATGATTGTCGTTGCCCACCGCTATGGATCGTGCCATCCATGAAGAACACCTGGGACTAGAACCTGGAGGAGGACATGCATGTAGCCCATCTATAACGTGTAAGTGGAGTACGGTAATTGTGAACGGTAGCGCTGTGAATATATGTAGACTAGTCGTGCACAAATTTATCACATGAATTGGAGATGAACTTGTGTGGCATACTGGCATTTGTCCTTTAGAATTTATTACTAGTAAATGTGTTATGTGTACGTGCAACTTGTGTGGTTGGTGCACGGGCTCCAACACGCTCTTTGAGAAAAAAAGGTGGCACAGCTTTGGATATACGTGACGTGGCGGCATCATATAGTAGCATCGTTCGCTATTGTTGTTGTACACTCCTACTAGGACGACAACTCCTATAAAACCTTGCGCTTGGCTCTTTGCCTCTTCGGGAGGTTCAATAGTTCATAGTTGTGCGATCCTTGCACTTGGCTCTTCGCCTCTTCGGAAGGTCCAACAATGATGATACTATAGTACAATATGCTTTTGGCAATCTGACACCGATTGAACTGCTGCACGTCCACCGCGAGGGCGAGGGCGAGGGAGAGGGAGAGGGAGAGGGAGAGGGAGAGGGAGATGGTGTTGTAGTCAAAACCCTCTCCTCGTCCTGCGAACTACCGCGCACGTGGGCGAGGGAGAGGCGTAGTAAGCAAGCTTCTCCTCGTTCGGCGAGTTGACGGGACACATCAAAGAAGTACTAGTACTAGTAGTAGTCCATACCGCGTCCTTTCCGATGAATATGGCTTAATTTGAAACGAGAAAAATACACTGGCGGTCAACGTATGTAACAATACTCTCTTTACAGTCACTATATATAGTTTTGCAGCGATTATACGATCACTAGCTCATCGTAGAGCACCGTATTGCACCCTACTGACCGGCCACATAGTCAACGTGGCACTTTGTTGACTGGTTAAATTGTCACCTGGTTTTTGGGTCCCACCTGTTAGTTGGCAGAGCAAAGAAATCAGTTAAACAAAACTTTACGCAGGCGCGACACGAGTCCAACCCTTGCGCGCGAACCGCCCTAGCTGTGTATGTGAGTGCATGCACGTGTCCTCCCTCGGTCTTCCAACAAAGAGTGTACATCGGCTATAAAACAAAGAGTGTAGTACATGATGTACATCTACACTTCCAATGCATTTAGCCTTTAATCTAAATCGATATTGATTGACTAATGAACCAACTTGTGTTGTAGGTATAGGCTACATGTCTATCCTTAATTATAGCATGCAACGGCCTTCACTTAATCTTCTTATCTCAATGGTCGCATGCACACATAAGTCTGCTACTTTTGGGCGTTAATTATGCCCTGGTCAATGTGTAAATCTCTAAATGTACAGTCTTTCATGGACGTAGGGAGTAGGTTGAGCACTTGAGCGTGAGCGTGTGTGTTGCGTCTTGTGCTCTGTGCCGCATGGGTGCGTGAGTGTTGCGTGCGTCCATGTGTACGTGTGAGTGTTGCATGTTGCATGCATGGGGCTTACTCCCTCCCATTTACATGTTCATATTTCAAGCTTCCTCTGTTCCCTCCATATAGTGATACTCCCTCTGTTCCCAAATAGTACCGATTAAAAGCCTCCCTCTGTTCCCAAATACGGAGTATTTGTCTTTCTACAGATTTCAAGAAGTGACTAGGTACAGAGCAAAATGAGTGAAGTGAGCGTAGAGGCATAGGGATACTGTAGAAAGGAAGTCCTCGCGATCCATTATTCCCCATATCGGTCAGAGAGAACTATTCAACTAGTCTTCGCAGTGAAGTGACAATACACGCTGCAGCAGATGGGACACGTAATTAATAAGCTGAACCAGCATGTTGTTGTTACTAAATCAGCCTTACCCAGTACTACCATCATGTTTGCCAGTAGAGAACGCTTCGGCAAATACGCCTATGCACCTCTGTCCTCCATTAACTGACATATGGGCCCTCTTGTGGTAGACCCACATGTCATCGGTGTAACTATTTACACTCCGAAGGACGGTATATCCTAGTAGTAGTACTAGTAGAATTGAGATTTAATGCACTTTCTTCCCCGTATTCCACTCTTCTTCCTCCTCTCTTCTTCTTCCTCCTCTCTTCCCCATCGTCGGCCGCACACCATTTACCCCCGCTCACTGCTCGCTCGCCCGCGCCACCTCCGTTGGTAGCTCGCGCGTACCATATCCCCCCGCTCACTGCTCGGACACACGAGGAGAAGCTTCTTCGCTCGCCCGCCAGAATCCACTTCCCTGCTGGCTCGCAGGCACCAAAAACCCCAATGGCAGAACCGACTGACACGCAGAGCCGCGATTGGAATTCCCTCCCCGATGTTCTCTTGGAGCAGATATGTAGTTTTATGGACCTACTCAGCACCGTCCGTATGGCCGCATGCTCGGTGTCTTTGTACCGTCTACTCTGCAACCGAATGGCTCTTTTCAAGACAGCCTGCTTGCTGATGCCCGATCCTCGCAGGTGGCCCAGACACCGACTTGACGATCCTATGGAGGTTGTCGTGGTGCCCCTCAACATGCTACCACTACCCGTCCACCTGTCCTTCATGCGCGGCCACTGCTGGGCGGGCATGAAGGCCAACTAGATCGTCCTCATCCCCCACACCGTTAGTCCGTGGCGTCTCGTGGATATCTACACCCAGCAAGAGATCACCCTTCCATCGTTGGATACCACCGCCATCGAGCCTCGCGGCCTGCCGGACACTCCTGACTACTACGCACGAGACGCGTCAAGCTTTTGGCTCGACCTTTGTTTGCATAAAGTTGTAATCCGTGAAGTGCCCACACCATCAGAAGACTACATGGATTACAAGCTCATTGCCTTGTTCAACATGGGATTAGTCTATCTGGAATCCGGTCGCCATACATGGTTATGGCTCATCATCAATCCTGTTGAGGCAACATTTCTGTCTGATGCTATAGTGCATGATGGCATCGTTTACGCGGTCGACGCACAGATTGGCTGCCTATACTGGTGGAATCTATCGTCGTGTAATTGTTCTATCTCATCTCATCTTTACCTTATGAATACGACTTCCTGTTCATTTGTTACAAATTTAGAATGCATAGCATGTCTATAACCACATCATTGCTATATGTTCCTCTCATTTCCTAGATTTTTATGACCACACATGTTATTGTTAGAGTTGATATGAGAACAATTAGCATCTAATGATTGTTAGAATACATATTACGAGCATAACATCATGATTGCTATATGTTACTCTCGTTTACAAGATTTTTATAACAATGCATGTTATTGCTTAGAGTTGATATGAGAACAGTAGTAGTAAGTACCATGGTAGAATATGAGTAGGCGCTGTCATAGCTGTTTTCCTCTCATTGTTACATGATGTTTGAACCATGACATATTGCTAGAATATGAAAGCCATTGGCTTATTTTTTTAACTTGGGGTATGATTATGACCATAGCATTGCAATTCTCTGTCTATGATATGTGTCACTGTTATAATAATCTTAATTCCACACATACTCCGAACATGATTGTTTATTTTTGTCCTTTTGGTCTCCAATTTGAATTGTTGCAGGAGATCAAATGCGCTGGCCTTCATGATTCCAAGACCTGGAATCATACCAGCCGATGGGTGGTGGTTTATCGCTCGTTTAGCTGACGGCGGTCATTTGATGCTCATTCCCACGTACCAAATTGACCAAACTATTACATGAAACCACATGCAGTACAATGCGTGGGGCGTTCGTGACATTGATGGCTATGACTGCTTCGTGTTCGAGAAAGATCCCAACTCCGTTGGGCCAGGCGTATTCAACTGGAGGCGGGTTTACAGCCTCGGCAACCACTTCTTGTTCCTCGGGCTCAATTATCCGATCATCCAACCAATCATCGACCATATCACCGGCGATGATTACTGTGCTATGCAATTTCCATTCACGAGGGGGGGGGTTGTGTTTATACATCATACCATGGGTTTCATGAATCACCATATCCAGAGATTCGTTGAGATAGCTTGTTGCTAGATAATCTTCAGTGTGTGAAAGGCATCAAGCTTCCATGCGATGGATGGCTTTTGCAAACCCGACATGTGGCGATGTGATTCATGCCAACAGCAAATATGCACAACTTGATTCGTGCTGATATCTAGACTGAGCCATGTGTTCTGCTTCTGTAGCATGACCCTCTTTTGTTTGATATTATGTACTGTTGTTAGTTTGAAGAACTCCTCTGGTTTGAAGGATAGATACCTTCCTGGGATCAAGTGCATCCTAACTCACCTGCGTAGGATGTACTGATAATGATGATGGAGATGTTGTGCAGAAGCCATATATATATACATATATATCAGTTAGCCTTCAAGTGCGTACTTGTTAGTTAAACCTATGTATAAATTGTGACACTAAATACGACTAGTAAGTAGTACAGTAGCAGTACTAGTATACATCGGTCAAATTATTCATCATGTCCACACATTGAATTGATGTGACAACACGCTGCACGTGAGGTGACACAAGAATCCTGGCGGTGTGTTTGGGTATTCTAGACTTCAGATTTGGAGTACCACTTATCTGTTGAAATCTTTCATCATTTACTTAAAACGGTCGATTGATGATACATTGAGTACCATATAACTGGAATTACTGATGCAAGTCGAAGAAGGATTGGCCGGTGCTGCCGGCTGGCGTCAAGTTCGATCGCACGGATCAGGAGTTGATCGAGCACCTTGAGGCCAAAGTGAGTGTTGACAGCGCGAGATTTCAGTCTCTAATCGATTTGTTCATACCAACCATCGACAGCGAGCACGGCATATGCTACACCCAACCTGAGAAACTTCCAGGTAAGACACCGATCGGCCTTCTACTTGCACAAACATATTCCATTGTTTATAGCTCTATTTTTCTTTTTAGATGCAGACCTGGTGAAGCAATTACAATTTGACAATTAATAAAAGTGAAACAAGTGACTGCAACATGCCAAAGATGTTATGAAAATGCCAACTAGGTACACTAAAACTTGTATTCCACAATACTGCAGGTATTACACTGAGTGGCCTAAGGAAGCATTTCTTCGAGCGCAATTCCAGGGCGTTCAAAAGGAGCACATGGACATGTCACAAGATACAGTCGGAGTGCGGCATGCACGCGATGTGGCACAAGACCCGCAGTACCTTGTCGGTGATGGTCAACGGCTGACAGACGGGCAGCAAAAAAGGTTCTGGTGCTGCACACCAACAAGAACTTCGACCAGCAGAGGACCAACTGGGTGATGCACCAGTACCACCTCGGGGACCTGGAGCAAGAGAAGGAGCGGGAGCACAGCAGACGAACACTAGGACTAGGAGTAAAAAGATTATAAGTTAGTTTGGTATTGGTAGTTGTACTACCTTGTCGTCCGCAAGTTGGTATTGTTGTTAACGATCTTTTGGTATGAACTTGCATTTGCTTCCAACCATCATGCCGAGGGGTCGATGTGGATATAAAGCTGAATCATTTGTTTCGAAACGAATTTTCAGGCACCTGATTTTTATTTGATGGGTAGCATAAGCACCCGCAGTTCGAATTCCCAGTTCTCCAATTTTTTCGAAACAAGTGCATGCACTTATTATCATGATATTAAAACAATATCCGTGCTGCATCCCAGTTATCAGTCTGTACTTGCAGGGTATATTGTTTTTTTAGGTCGAGCAAGTTTCAACTAGGCTGTAGACTGCCCAGGGTTGGTTTTGTTTTTAACAGGCCCAGCCCATGACGACAACGGGGCTCAAAGATCCAGCAGGTATCTACTGGCCTCTGGCCCGCCAGCGTTAGTTATATTTTGTCTTACAACATCCACAAGCAGTTTTTTTACTGAATCAAACACACAACCCAGTTCTATTTTCCTCTTGAAACGCATGTCCTACATCCGTTTTCTAATCTCTACCTATAGTTTTACTAGTTCATATACACGTATCATTATATTGAAAACACATAAAATTCCCTTTTCATATTTACATCCTTATTTTTGTTGTTTTTTCCCACCCAGCGCTGATTTTTTTACCACTGGTTTCCCCTTAAACCAAATCAATTGTCCCACGTCTTATTTGCTTACAAAAAAAAATGATTTTTTTGGCAAATCAATAAGTTCTTAAAAAAATGTTTATCATTTCGGGATTACAACAGTTTGGACTCCACCGAAATATGCAAAATAAGGTTGAACTTTTTGACCGTGGTCCTGGGCAGAAAATGGGTTGTAATAAATTACTTAAGAATTAGCAAATGGGCTGCAAATTATAAAAAATAGCAAATGGGCTTTATGTTGTCTGCCATAGATTTGGAGGCTGACTTGTGGGCCTACTAAGTTCATGCGTACATAAGGTTTCTCAAAAAAGAAGCTTAGTCAACAATCAACTCTACCAGCGTCAGACCGTTAGATGTCAATCTAACGGCAATCGTGCTTCTTCAGTCTCTGATCTTCCTGCCCTAGCCGCCCAAACCAGCATCGTCGAAACCGCCTGCTCCTGCCTCTCGTGGCCGGCAGTGCTGCCAGGCAGGCCTCACGGACCCATCATACTCGCATCCCTGGCCTGTCTATCCCTCTACTCACCCACACCTCCTGTTATTTTCTCGCGACGGCAGCTGAACCAGTCAACCCTCGTACTCTCCATCGTGTGGCCAGCCACTGCCGTGTCTTCCCCGGCTCCCCGTCATTCCCTTCGTAGGGCTCGCCGTCGTCCATCGCACTACTGCTCTTGGCGCGGCATGGTCAACGATGTCCATCCAACGGCCGTAGTGCTTCTTAAACCTCTGGTCTTCTTGCCCCAGCCACCCAAAGCATCGCTGGTCATGCCGCATGCTCCTGCCTCCTGTGGCTGGCTGTGCTGCTGCGGAGGCCTCACCGTCCCCATACTACTCCCGCCACTGGCCAGGCCATCCCTCCACTCACCCACTCCCCCTGTTATTCTGCAGCAACGGCAGCCTCACACCATAGCCAAACCAGTGAACCCTCATACTCCTCTTCGCGTGGGCATCCACTGCCGCGTCTTCCCCGGCTCTGCGTCGTCCCCTTCCTAGGCCTCACCGTCGTCCACCGCCATGGTGCTCTCGGCACGGCGTGGTCAATGTGGTCAACGGCCGACTTCCATCGGAAGAGTACTATACATGGAGAGGCTGACAGCTGGGTCCACGGCAGCCGCAAGGAAGTGCCTCCTTATTACGCGCAAAGTAATTATTCCTCCACGTGACAGCAGGGACCCACCGGATGGGCCACCAGTATTTCACAGAAAAAACATTACCCCCCTGACTGCTGGGACGCACCGGACAGGCCACCGTATTTCGCAAATAAATGTTTGCCCCTGACTGCTAGGACCCACCGGACGGACCACCGTATTTCACGAAAAAAACGTTCCCCCCACTGTCAGCTCGGACCCACCGGAAGTGCCACCTTATTACGCACATAAAAATGAATACTGCCCCTGCTAGCTGGGACCCACCATGGTGGGAGGCTGACTTGTGGGCCTACTAAGTTGACGGGGACGGATGGCTTTGTCAACTTAGTCAATATGAATGATTCTGTCTCCAGTGACCGTATGAAGTCCATCCAACGGCCGCCGTGCTTCTTCAATCTCTGCTCTTTCTGCTCCAGCCGCTCAAACAAGCGCCGGCGGGACTGCCTGCTCCCTCCTCCCTGCGGCCGGCTGTGCTGCCGCGCACGCCTCACCGCCCCACCGTACTCCCATCGCTGGCCTAGCCATCCCTCTACTCACCCACACCTGCTGTTATTCTCCGGCGAGGGCACACGAACCAGTAAACCCTCGTACAGTCGTACTCCCCTCCGAGTGGGAAACAACTGTCGAGTCTTCCCTGCCTTTGCATCGTTCCCTTCCTAGGCCTAGCGGTCGTCCACCGCCCTATTGCTCTCAATGCGGCCTGGTCAATGTGGTCAACAACCAACATGCATCTGAAGTGGACTATACGTGGAGAGGCTGACAGCTGGGTCCACGCCCGCGCGCAAGGAAATGCCTCCTTATTATGTGCAAAATAATGATTCCTCCACCTAACATCGAGGACCCACCAAAAGGGCCTCTGTATTTCGTGAAAAAAACGTTACCGCCGCTGACAGCTCGGACCCACCAGCTATATCTTCGCACGCAAGGAAGTCCCTCCTTATTACGCACAAAAAAACGAATACTCCCCCTATTAGCTGGGACCCAGTATAGTGGCAGGCTGACTTGTGGGCCTAGTAAGTTGATGGGGATGGAGGGCTTTGTCAACTTAGTCAATATGTACGATTCTAGCTCCAGTGACCGTGCGATGTCCATCCAACGGCCGTAGTGCTTCTTCAACCTCTGGTCTTCTTGCTCCAGCCGCCCAAACCAGCGCCGGTTGTGCCTCGTGCTCCCGCCTCCCGTGGCCGGCTGCGATGCGGCGGAGGCCTCACCGCCCCTACTACTCCCACCTCTGGCCAGGCCATCCCTCTACTCACCCACACCCCCTGTTATTCTGCGGCGACGGTAGCCTCACACTGCAATGAACCAGTGAACCCTCGTACTCCTCTATGCGTGGGCATCCACTGCCGCGTCTTCCCCGGGTCCACGTTGTCCCCTTCCTAGGCCTCACCGTTGTCCACCGCCCTGGTGCTCTCGCCCCGGAGTGGTCAACATGGTCAACGACCAACTTCCATCGGAAGAGTACTGTACGTGGAGAGGCTGACAGTTGGGTCCACGGCCGCAACAAGGAAGTGCCTCCTTATTACACGCAAAATAATTATTCCTCCACCTGACAGCAGGGACAGACCGGACGGGCCACCGTATTTCGCGAAAAAATGTTTTCCCCTGACTGCTGGGACCCACCAGCTACATCTTCGCATGCAAGGAAGTGCGTCCGGAAAAAAAAAACAATTCGCCCCCCTGACTGCTAGGACCCACCAGCTACATCTTCGCAGGCAAGGAAGTGCCTGACAGTCGGGACCCACCTGGTTGAAGCGTACGTAGCGCTGTCATTCTGGTCGCGAAGGTGTACGTACATACTAGTCGATGTAGAGGCACGCACTTGTCGTAGTAGAGGCGTGCACGTAGCATGTACACGTACGTACATCGGCCAGGGTGCAAGAAAGAAAATACGGCCACGTATGTGTACATACGGGCGGGGTCTCGAACACCTACTCGCGCATACGTATGGCCAGGGCTCGTGTACATGGCTGGGTCGGAATGGAGAAACAACATCGTCGTCGTGTGCATGGGGAGGCAACGAAATGCGTTGTGTTCATGGGAAGGCAACGGAATGCATCGTGTTCATCGGGAGGCAACAGAACGCGTGGGAGCCAACCGGCTGGGTCGGAACGGAATGCGTGGTCGTGTTCATCGGGAGGGATTGGACGGAACATGCGATGGAAACGAGGCCTGGCGTACCGCAGAACGGAGGAAATGGCCTTGTGTTCGACCGGCCATGTTCGAAACGGGATCCTGTTCATTGGGAGGGGTCTGCCGTACCGCAAAACGGACAAAACGGACCTCCTACGGTCGAAACGGGGGTCCTGTTGATCGGGAGGGGTGTGGCGTACTGCAAAACGGACGAAATGTACCTCCTACGGTTGAAACGGGGGTCCTATTGATCGGGAGGGGTGTGGCGTACCGCAAAACGGACAAAATGGACCTCCTACGGTCGAAATGGGGGTCCTGTTCATCGCGAGGGGTGTGTCGTACCGCAAAATGGCAATCCACGAGATACTGTTCATCTCCATCGTCGACCTCCTCCAGCCTCCACGGGCTGCCGTCGACGTCCTCCAGCCTCCACGGGCTCCTGTTCATCCAGCCTCTACCGCGCGCTACTCCACCGGCTACTGTTCAACCACCCCTCCACCATCTACTATTCATCCAGCCCTCCACACCATGGGGTCCTGTTCAACCACCACTCCATAGGCACCCCTCCACCGTCTACTTTTCATCCAGCCCTAC